>NW_015623669.1:1208347-1225502 GCF_001515625.1 Sinocyclocheilus rhinocerous
GCTGAAGTGAACTAACCCTGGAACATAACCTGCTCCGGAGCAGGTTATCTTCAGAGAGCAAGTTGCTATGGTTACTTACATACCCTGAAAGTTACCTCCCATTTTGGAACCGAAAGTTGAGGTTATCCGCTCGCTTATCCTCAAACATACCTCGGTATGTCACATAACCTGCTTTTTAGGTTCATTGAGTAAGTTACCATGGTAACTGACTCTTAGTATAAGTTACCGGTCTCTCAGAAACGGGCTTGACCTACTCTGCTTTCTCGGGTTTGACAAACCTCCCATTCTAAAACAGAAAACCCGGAGTTTCCCTCATTTCAGGGTTAACATTCTCAGAGGCTTGGTCCGAAATAGCCCCCTATACCCTTAAATAGGGCACTATTTAAGGGGGACAGCCATTTTAATTGGTGTCCGAAATCATAGGCCCTGTCCCAAATGGCGCCCTAAACCCTCGCGGTCTTCCTCTGAGTCCGCACTTTCGTGACGTAATGCCGCTTTGACTGTCGGGTAGAAGTCTGCTGCAGAGCTCGCCCCAGTGCGGGCTTGGAAGAAGTGTGGATCGAGGGCGCATAACGGCCGCAAAGGGGGCACTCACGAGCACCCTCTGAAAGCTAAAATGACAAATGGGACACCCTACGGTCTCATGGACTTAACGGACACACGGCAGCCATTGTAAGTCCGTAAGATGGAACATGAAGTGTTCCATTTGGGACAGGCCCATAGTGGATGTTCTCGAGTGCACTCATTCAATCCCACAATGCACCACACAAACGAATGTACAACTGGTGCATGCTCAATGGCTAGAGAATACCCATAATGCACTGTGAGAGTCACGCGCCGAATTAATTCCCGCATCTCGCCAGAAGATGGCGCCCGCAGCTGAATAATCAATCCGTTCATTTTCACTCGGTGTCCGAATTCACTCACTCGTTTTCATTCACTCCTTCTAGTGAACTGAATTAGTGACCTAATGTAGGGAATAGTGAATGAGGGTATAGGGGGCGATTTCGGACACAGCCCTAGTTTTCACTTAACCTCCTTTCTGAAACAGGCCCCAGTTCAGTAGGTGGTGGAAATACACCTTTTACATTGGAACATAGAAATGACAGAATCAGGTGAACAATTCTGCCATCTACTGGACTGGAGAGCAATGGTGGCCACTACAATTGTACTATTAAACTTGAGCCACATGCACTTTTTAGTTGACAGTTCTGCATGCTTTATTAGGCATTTAAGCACAATATACAGTCATTAAAGTATATCCTTTGCGTTCCATGGAAGAAAGAAGGTCATACATGTTTTGGAATGACATGAGAAGAAATAAATGACACAACTTTTGTTTTAGCTGGTCAATAGCTGGTCAGCTACCTGAAAACAAATTCTACTTTCACTATCAACAATAAATGTATTTATTCAAGCATTTGCAATGATGTAATTGTTTTCTTTGCAAATATTGTTTGCTAGATGGCATCACATCTCCACGGTCTGAAAAGTGCAGTTGATACTCTACAGCTATAACTGTTCAAACATACACACTTTTAGATATAGGCTATTTTACATAAGCAAATGGACTAGTTTCAAAGTTGCTTTAACTGGGTGTCTATGCATTATCACAGTTCTAGCTGTCTAGTAACTTGAAACCTGCAATTGCATAAACGTAAATCCCATAAACGTCCTCTGAATGAAAGCGGCCAGTTATATCACAGAGGTTTGAGCAACCACATAGGAATGCACTACAATTTGTTTTACTTCTGTTTTACTTTAATACTGGTTTGGAAGTTGGCCGTAGCTTAATTTAGCCCTTCACTGCAGCATGATGTAGAAATGCAATCTGGAATCTGCTGCCTAATGACAAACCTGCAGTGCTGTTTTATTCTGGGAATGCTGCTATAACATCTGCTCATAAAATTGTCGTCTTGCATCTCACATTTTCTTTTTCCTATTCCTCCCACCCACTCTCTCTCTCACACACATGTGGGAGTGAGGGAGGTAGGGTTGCTTAGTGACAGTTGCCATGAGACCACCGTGGGAGGTGAGGCAGTCATTAGAAAGAGTGTTGCTATAGATACGGAGCACTAATACAGCAACCGTGGGTGTTGCTGGATAAGTTGCAGGTTGTAAGATTGTAAGACTTTGAATGTTATAACAGATATACTACTTCTTAAAAATAAAGTTTTTTTTATAGGTATCTATGGTTCATGAAGAACCTTTAACATGGAACCTTTCCATTGCATAACTTCTTTATAGTGGAAAAAGTTTCTTGAAAAAAAAAAAGGTTCTTTTAAGAACTGTTCACTGAAAGGCTCTGGGGAACCAAAAATGGCTCTTCTATTGAATCACTCTGAAAATCCCCTTTTGGAAACGTTATTTTTAAGAGTGCATTTAAATATACCTACAGCCTTCAAAACAACAAGTGCATGAAGTAAATGTGGAATATAGCATTCATTAATATTTAAATATAGCTACAGTATGCGTAAATTTAGGAAAAAAATAGAACATTTAACCTTTCTTGTCAAACATTTTTTTTTGTATAACTAGAAAGAGAAAAACTTGCATTAGAAATGACAAAACAAATTTTATTTAACTCTAAACTGCATGGTTATGTTCATCATAGTTCATGAAGTCATGTTCCTTGATTTCTTTTTAACTGTACTGAGCTTAAAATCATTATTTATAACCAAGAAGTTACATATTAGCAACAAAGACTTTTTTTTTTTGAAAATCTGGTGGTGTGCCGTGTTGCCAGATCTCACTAGAAAAACAAGCATCTTGCCAATATAAACTAAATCCAAAAATAAAATTCCCCCAAAATAATTCAATTATTTTAAATATATATGACTGCCCGTTTAAATACATGAATATATTTCTAGCTTTTGGTGTAGGAGAGCGACTTGGAAAGGCTTTAAGAGGACTAATGGGATTATGTCTTGAACAGTAGGTGGGCCAAGTACTAGAACTGACCCAAATATGTGTCTGTATTGTGGAAATAAGCCCAAAAAACACATCCCACTAGTGGCCATATTTAGAAACAACTTCAAGAAAGAAGATGCCCAAAGTGGATTATATTTAGAGGACATGGCAACAGTGGTAGCTAGGCAAGTTTGTTGTTTTAAGCCTATTACATTTACTAAATCACCCATGTCCACAGTATAAGGTGGAATAGGTTATTAATTTTTAAAACCAGTGAAATGCCAAAACTTCCTTTTTATGTTTAGCTGTTTTCTTTCAACTCATCTTCATTTTCTTTATTCAGTTCATATTTGCAGTTTCCAATGAAGAACAAAACAGTACTGACAGAGCAGCCACCAGACCTTTATTTAATTTAACCCACATGATCATGATGAGTGAATGATTTTTCTTTTATTATTCTCTTTTATAATACTGCAAACATCAATTTACTAACCCACAAGCGTTTAAAGGAGACATATTATGCCCCTTTTTACAATATGTAATATAAGTCTCTGGTGTCCCCAGAATGTGTCTGTGAAGTTTCAGCTCAAAATACTCCAGAGATCATTCATTATATCATTTTGAAAATGCCTATTTTATCTGTTATGGTTATCATGTTTATCGCGCTGCAATCATGCGGTTTAAACCATACGAGTTTAAACTTCTGATAGAGTGTTTTCTGAGCGCACACATCCGAAGCACACGGACAGAAAGTGGCTGTCACAGCATGTGAGTACTAAACTAAGTTCTCACTTTTTCATGTTTCCTTGGTTGGTAGATGCACCGGGGACCTGATTATAGCACTTAAAACCTGGAAAAGTCAGATTTTCATGATATGTCACCTTTAACAATGTGTTGGTCTGTTAGAAGCTGAATAATCAATATCAGCGCTTTATTAAGAATGGCTAAAGGAATTATGTGAGTCAATATAGTATATTAATGCATGTGTTTTTGTTGCTATTTTTCTCCAGTGTTATAAGAGATTTATCTTTATTCTTGCTTTCAGTTTAGGAGTAAGCAGTTCGGCCCTGTCAGGTGCTTGTTAAACAGACAGGAATGTTGTAGTAACTTGCTGAGCAGGTTGCATCAGAAACATAATATGTCCAATTTAACTTTTCTAAGAACTAAATGCACAGCATATTTTACTCTGCAAATGAATTCACAGGCACCAGAGGCGGTTTATATTCAGCAGCCCCAAGAGGTACTTGAACACTTAAGACAAACTTAAAAAAGGCCAAACTAAGTGACATTTATGTAAAGACAGCATAAATAGACCTTTCAAACCAAACATTTAAAGGGACAGTTCACCCAAAAATGAAAATTCTGTCATCATTTACTCACCCTCAGGTTGTTCCAAACCTGAGTTTAATTCTTCTGTTGAGCACAAAAGAAGATATTTTGAAGAATGTGTGTAACCAAACAGTCGACTGTAGCCATTGACTTTTCATAGTATGGAAAGAAAAATACTATTAAAGTCAGTGGTTACCAGCAACATTTTGCTTACTAACATTCTTCAAAATATCTTCTTTTGTGTTCAACGAAAGAAGGAAAGTCATACAGGTTTGGAACAACCTGAGGGTGAGTAAATCATGACTGAATTTTTGTTTTTGGGTGAACTATCCCTTTAACAAAAAAGTCAAATATGTTGATCAAATTGAAGATCCGTTATTGGGCACTTTTTGATTGTGAAATTATAAGAGAAAAGGTCTAAAATAATTTATTTGGGGATGCCATTTGGTTTGACATTAGAAAAAATAAAAAAGACTTTTTAGGCCATTTTTGAGTTGTGTAAAAAAATACCATTAATACAAAGGAATAAACAAACTGCTATATATAACATTGTGTAGAAGCTTCTGGAACAGTGTGCAAATACAGCAATGATTTAAATTTTCAAATGTGCTTAATAAATCCACAGACTTTGTAACACCACCCAAATGTGATCCTTTGAGTTATTATCTGTCATATTAGTTCAGCGGCAGGTCATCCCTTCTGATAATGAGCTGTAATTGCTGTGTAATTTGGGTGAGACTGTAGGCTGTGATCTGCATTCATTGTCTTCAAACACCTTGACGTAATTAGTCTCTGATTATATTCTAATGGGTGGGAAGACACCTTTTAACAGTGCTATATTTCAGCACTCTGAGCAAGCGTAAATAACAAGCTTAACATCCGAAATATTTCAATAATGTGCTATGTTGACAGCCTATGACTGAAAGATGGACATACCACACATTTGCACTGCATACAAAATTTAGAAGCATATTTTAAAGCAACTTTTGTTTTTTACATAATTTTGACACCATTGGTACCAGGTGAAAACTGTGATTTGTCTCATTGGCCCAAGATGGTCCATATACATGATCTTTATCTGATGATATTGGAAACTGTTTTTGACTGCAATTAGGGCAACACATATTTGGACTCCCTTTACACTGTTTCTTTGAACACCTCTAAATTATTGTTATTAGTGATAATTGTCAGAGCTCTTCTTTAGCTGACACAGATGGTTAATTATGTGACTAAAACTAACTTGATTCACCAAAAGCATTTGTAATAAAGATTAACTTCAAAGTTAAACTCCTCATTTACCCCTTGATGTAAAGTGGGAGTGCAAAAACAAAGCCAAGAAACTCTCATTAGATGCTTATAGGGTTTAAACAATAAATGAACAAGGGTCCATTTCAGTCCATTACGCATGACATGACATGGCCTGAAGACAATGCTGCAGTGGTTTCAGGACAAGTGTCTGAATGCCCTCAAGAGGCCCAATCAAAGACAGAAAAGTCCCGAAAAAAGGGAATAATGGGAGAAACTGACCAAATACAGAGCTGGCTGACACTTCCTCATGTCAACCAAAGAAGGTTCTAGAACGTATTGAATAAAAGGTTGTACATCCGTATGTTTCTTTTTCTTCTCTTTAAAAAAAAAGATGCTTAAATGTTGCAACCTTTTCAGTCTGTGGTGATATGATAAAATAAATAAGCAAAGCAAAAAGTCTATAACATAAAGTGTGGGAAAACTGAAAGTGTCTGAATAATTTCCGACAGCTGTGTAGCTTCACAGAGTCAAAGAGGGGTCGTGATGAAATAATTATTAAAGAAAATCAGCACGTTATTGAGGCAAACACCAGGAAATAACTGTCACGGCCAGCTTAAAAATAGGATCAAATTTAGTCCTTTTAAAGTCACAGATTTCAGATTCTCGAGCCAGTATGTAATCAGTGCTATACAGACACGCTAATCCATGTTGTCCACAGGGATGAAAAGCTATTTAAAACACCACACACACACAAACATGGCAGAGTGGGTAAACGCAGTGAAGTGTTTCAGCTGTCGTTCCAATATTTTCATTTCTGGCTGACTGACTGACTGACTGACTTTTCTAAATGGCCCACAGGCCGGCTACAGATTAAAAGTTAAGGTTAAAGGTTAAAAGTTAATTGCCACATATATATTACATACATGTAGTGAAATGATTATCCTTATAGTTCCTTGTCCCACAAAGCAACAAAACAATAGAACCAACTATGAATTAAGGACATACACACACATAATAAAATGTAATATAATAACCTGTCAAGAAATTAGATGTGAACAGAATATAGAAGTGCAAATAGAATATTACAGAGATTCTTATGCAAAATATATATTAAAAAAAACACAAAATAACTGAATATAAAAACAGCTCTCAATATGGGAGAAATCTGCAGAATGGTTTAATTAAAATGCAAGGCAGTGTGTAGAACTTTATACAGATTTTTTCATGCATAGATTCATATTTTGGTCGTTTTATTCATTCATTTATATTTTAGGACAAAAAATGTGGTTAAACAGATATTTTGAAAATTCTAAATTTAATTAAATTTTTTGGACCCTACTGACTTTCATGGACAAAACATGGAAATTAGATGTGAACAGAATATAGAAGTGCAAATAGAATATTACAGAGATTCTTATGCAAAATATATAAAAAAAAACACAAAATAACTGAATATAAAAACAGCTCTCAATATGGGAGAAATCTGCAGAATGATTTAATTAAAATGCAAGGCAGTGTGTAGAACCTTATACAGATTTTTTCATGCATAGATTCATATTTTGGTCGTTTTATTCATTCATTTATATTTTAGGACAAAAAATGTGGTTAAACAGATATTTTGAAAATTCTAAATTTAATTAAATTTTTTGGACCCTACTGACTTTCATGGACAAAACATGGACAAAAACAGTTACAATATTCTTTAAAATGTCTTCCTTTGTGTTTCACAGAATAAAAAACGTCAAACAGGTTTGGAACGACATAAGGGAGAGTAAATTGAGATTTTTATTTATTTATTTTTTATTTTTTTGGTGAACTTTCTGCTCAAGAAAGATATTTCTTTAGATAAAAACAGATCACTTTCCTCAAAAATGTTCATATTTCCACTTGACATGATTAAATAAAATGAAACTACTAAAAATGAAACAGAGCAGCCAAGCGCATCTGAACACAACCACCATAAGTTTCCCTACGAGCTGAGCCGGCAAGCAATCCCACAATCCATTTGACCAGAGCTACACCGGAGGGTCTGTGTATTAATAAAGCGCTTACCTCTTCTCTTTTCCAGAATTCACTCTATCCTGTCAGACAGGTTCCATACTGGTGATTATTCCTCATCCATCCTCAAAGCTCATATACACTCTTTTCCTCCCTCTCCTTGTATTCCCCCCTGCACACACACAGCTCAGGGTCTCAAAGGAGCTCCTGCCATCTCTTCATGACACACAGCCAAACACAAAAGACTCTTTCACTTGTTTTTCTCTGCTCTACCTGAAACATGTTCAGCTGTTCTTTAGCTGCTGTCAATAATGAGCATACAGTCAGTAAATACATTCAAATCACCTGCATTAAATGGCAGGAAATAATGGTCCTAAAAATAAAAAGACCAAAGTGCAAATATGACCACAGCATTTCCTCCTCTTTGACACAATAATGCCATTCACACATGCAAACAAAAACATAGAAACGCCGACGCTTGAGTTTCACACTTAAACTCTATATATTTGCCTAGAGCATGAACAACTACAGTTACTTGAACTTCAGACATAAAAACTTGTTTTGCCTGTACTAATATGTCTAATACTTCTTTATAACTTTTATTTCCTCCCTCTCCTTGTATTCCCCCCTGCACACACACAGCTCAGGGTCTCAAAGGAGCTCCTGCCATCTCTTCATGACACACAGCCAAACATAAAAGACTCTTTCACTTGTTTTTCTCTGCTCTACCTGAAACATGTTCAGCTGTTCTTTAGCTGCTGGCAATAATGAGCATACAGTCAGTAAATACATTCAAATCACCTGCATTAAATGGCAGGAAATAATGGTCCTAAAAATAAAAAGACCAAAGTGCAAATATGACCACAGCATTTCCTCCTCTTTGACACAATAATGCCATTCACACATACAAACAAAAACATAGAAACGCCGACGCTTGAGTTTCACACTTAAACTCTATATATTTGCCTAGAGCATGAACAACTACAGTTACTTGAACTTCAGACATAAAAACTTGTTTTGCCTGTACTAATATGTCTAATACTTCTTTATACTGATATCAATAATCCACAAACTCTTTTGTGCGATGGACACTGAGGACAATATTGTATATGACAAACATAACAACACTTACCGTGTTGCTGGTAGGGACAGTCAGCCATTCACACTGATCCTATGTGACACAACCGCACCCTCATACAAACACACACACTGCAGAGTTGAATGACTACATTTCTGACAGTCTTTTGACAGCTCAAGTGCAGAATATAGCTGCCTGACGCACAAATGGTGATTAATGCTGTAATATTAACACCGACAGGAGTGAGGAGAGAGTGGGGGGCAAATGCTAGAAAGAGGCGAGGAATGGTTTCATTTCATACATGCATTCCTGAACAGCATGTGTGCAATCAAAAAGGGGGCGGGGCAAAGTTCATGTGCTTCAAGAACAAAGCTGGTGAAAGATTCGGATAAACACAGAGTTTTCAGTGATCACGTTTATTCATATCTACAGCATGTGTGAATTTCATTTAAATAATAGTGCCTTGTTTTCATTTTGTAAATACAAGTTCTAGTGGCCTTCGAGTGAGAATCTCATTTGATAGTGTGCTGCTGTTCCTTTAAATATCATATATGCATATCATTAAATCTATATGTCAACTGGATATACTATTGTACATCTGTGTCATTCTCAGGAAACACTGCCATTGTGTAACTATGACTTACGGTTCAGTCACATAAAAAAAAATGTAAGGTAAGGTCTATTGTCTATTTTCAACAGTGTAGCAAAGTATGAAGGACAGCTCACACCGAAGTCACTTTCAAAACAAGCAGCTTTCTACTGGCCCACGTGACAAACTTCCCGGGTAACAAATTTAGGTTATAAAAAAATGTTGTAACAATGTTTTGGAATGTTTCTGAAATGCTGACATGTCCAGTTTTTTTGTTGTGATTATAACGTCATTTAAAGATTACAAAAACATTTCTTATAATATTCTGCTAATTTTATTTTTACCCAATATGTAACGTTATTTGAACATTTATTTGTAATATTTTAAGAATGCTTACTCTCAACATTATGAGAACACTATATAAATCATATACTAATGAAGTTATAAGAATGTTCCATAAACATTACTTTAAAAAAAAGTTCAGTGTTGTGACATTTTCTGACCGCCACTTCTGCTATATATTTTTTTATTATTTTCAGGTAAAAATGGCAGCATGTCCTGATAATGATTGACTTTATTCATGGCACATTCAGCTCTAATATATGCCTCCTACAAGAGAAAACAACAAGAGTAAACATTAATTATGAACAATAGGTTAACACAGTGAACACAAATTCAGCAAGCACAGTGACATTTGGGATACTATTTATTTACAAAAAAGGTTCTCAATGAACAGTGTCTGAAATGTGGATTAAATTATATTAAAATGTCAGCATAGAAAGGAAAGATTAACCAGCAACCGTACTGATATTTTTTTTTTATATTATATTATAGTATATTCAGCAGATAGTATATGCGTTTTATAATGCGAAGCAAATTTAAAGACATCTCACACGGCTGCAAAGTCACTGTATCTCTGTGCAGTGTTCATTCAAATATAAAGCAGCTTTTATTTTAGAGAAACATTACTGACTGTACCTGATATTTCTGTACAGAGAAATACAGAAGTACACTAATAATTGAGGCTAATAGACACACAAAGTACTGTTATCCTATTTATGCATCAGTGTCACTGTCCCAACTGAATACACAATTCATTTATTGATTGATTTGATTATGAAGTTTTCCAATTACTTAACAAACATATATAACAGCAGTTAATCGAGACAGCGAGCTATTCAACATGCAATTACAAAAACTGTACCAAAAGAATCATAGAGTCCTGTTATCACAGAGCTCAAGCAACTAACGTCAATCAAGCCGTTCCACTCATGCTGATTGGCTGCAGGTTAGCGAGAGGAGGGGCTACTGCACCCGGAGGCGGTGCAACAGAACTGATGGACAGAATCAGTCTCGCCCTCCTCCTTCTCCTCTTCCTCACTAATGATGAGGGACAAGAGGGTCGGACAGTTGAAAGAGAGAGATACAGTGACAGAAAGTCAGAAAAAGAGGGATGAAGATACATAAAGAACATGAAAAAACAGACAGAAAATTATTGAGGTTAAATTTATCGACCTGAGATGAACTAAAAGAAAGTACTACACCATTGATCTGTTAGATTCACAGTGCTCAGACAGACTGCTTTGCTCAAATGTGTCCACTAGATGGCAAACACAACACATTCCACTAGTTGCTAAATCACAGCTTTATGCTCATCTGTACTGGAGCACCACAAAACTTTTAGCCTAATTGGAAAATGTATAGTTTGTCTATATAAACATCCAGTTGCTTGCTACTGTTTAGCTAAAGTGTATAAACATTAGTGACTGTAAGCGCCATTTTTTATTTAATGCAAATGAAAACGAGGTTATGAGGGTCCTTTTTTTTTGTCCACTGGAAATACTTACATAAACATATTTTTATGTTTCATTTTCATTAAAGATGAAGTGTGTAATTTATGTAGCATCACCAAACAGGTTTCCCGAATTCTCTCATTGCCATTGGTCAGCAAACAAATAGCTCCACCCCCAACTCACAGCACTGGTTGAGCTGCTGCTGTGCTGACCTGACCCGATTCTTGAGTAATTCTCAATTAAGCTCAAGTTTTTATACGTTTAAGTATTATGATTTTTTTTAAGAGAAGTCAACCAAAAAATGGCTTATTTGTCTGCATTTAAGGACATTTTTTAACACTGTCAAAATTACACACTTCACCATCAACGATCAATACCAATGAACACAATGGGCCTAATTCATGAAACTTTGGTATTTTCAAAATTATTTTCAAAGTAATATGTGCCAGGCTTATTATAGTTAACTAAAATTAAAACTAAAACCATAAAAAAAACATTTTCATTAATTGAAATAAAATACAATTTAACTGAAATAAAACACACACACACACACACACACACATATATATATATATATATATAATTTTTTTTTCCATTTGTTGCCAAGGCAACATTTCTCATTTTCATTTAGTTTAGCTTCTACTAAAATAACTAAAACTAATAAAAACGAAATGACATAGTCATAAAAAAATCTAATTAAAATGACAAAAACACCACTCCCTGGCCACGAATTACAGCTACATGAATTATGAGTACAGAGATTCTGGGATATTCTATACCCCCTTCTTTGGTTTGCCTCAAGTACTGAAAATTATATTGATAAGAGACTAATTCAACTAAAAACATACACTCAATTACAGTATTAAGCTTACAGACAAACACTACTGATGTATTTGTACTGAAAACACACTATGTGACCATTTTTAATAATTTGTATCAATGAAATGTACTTTTACATTGAACTAATTGGTTAACTAATTAATATTGTTATCAAAATGCAGTGTATGTATGCCTTGAACACAAACCAGAAAATCTGAGCATATTACACCAGTCCTCAGGTTTCCTCAGCTTCCAGTTATATTTAGGATTGATTTTAAAGTACTTTTGCTCGTTTATAAATCACTCAATGGCCTAGGACCTAAATACATAGCAGATATGTTCACTGAATATAAACCTAACAGACCACTCAGATCATTAGGATCAAGTCAGTTAGAAATACCAAGGGTTCACACAAAACAAGGGGAGTCCGCTTTTAGCTATTATGCCGCCCGCAGTTGGAATCAGCTTCCAGAAGAGATCAGATGTACTAAAACATTAGTCACATTTAAATGCAGACTCAAAACTCATCTGTTTAGATGCACATTTATTGAATGAACACTGTGCATTGTCCTAACTGTGCTATATAAATAAACTTGCCTTGCCTTACATTTGACTGTTTTAAGCAACATTAGCGCATGGCTGGAAGCAGCTGTACAGTTTTTCGTAGCAGCTAACATCTTAAAAATACACCTGAAATCACTTTCATGAAAATCTTCGTCAGAACGACTTTATGAGCGCTTTACACAAAAAGTCTTCTCGTTTCATGAATGAGGCCAATTGAGCAGACTGTAGTTCAATCCATCACATCGTTTTTTCATTCGCATCGAATTAAATGGCTCAAATCTTTGAGTGAATCACACTCAGAAGGATACTAAATTAAATTAAAGAGTGAAACATGATGATATTAGAGTGAAGAAAATCAGAAAATGAGAGAGTCTGTCAGAGTCTAAAGTAATGAGGTTGCTTTTATTTTGGGAGGCATTCTGCCAGCAGACGTGCGCACGAGGCTTTAAATGGCACAGTTGAGGAAAAGAGGATAGAGAGCGACAGATCAAGTTCACACACTCTGTGTCTGTCTCTTCTTTTACTCTCTGTCAATCATGGCTGTTTTGTGAGGCTTAAACTGAGCCAGCCATGTTTGATCCTGCGTGTACACAGAGTTAGTGAGACGCTGGAGGAAGAGAGAGAGCGGATGAGGGACACTGCTGGACAAGGACAGAGAAATAAATGACGAATTGATGGGGGACGAGGTGAAAGTGGTAGCAACTGTACATGACAGGCATCCGTCAAACCGTTAGACATTAATTGGTACCTCTCACTTCCTCAAGCGTCTGTCTGACAAGCCTCATGTAGCATCTTCTCTGACAGTGCTAAAGTGATCACTTCCTCCTCCACAGTCCCTGAAGTGTCCTTCTCTCAACACTTCACAGTGAGGGCAAGAGGAAGGACACGGCACCAACAAAATGTGACACACCACGTGAGGGCAGCAGTTCGGATGAGTGCAACAGGTCAAAGGTCAAAAGGTGAGGGGCAGTGTGGAGAGTTTGGTAAAAGGCTGGTAGAAGCACAGACGTGTAGGAGAAGTGTTGGTGAATCAACAGATTGCAAGACAGTGGAAGGCATTACACCATGTCCTAACATCCTGAGGCAGGATGTTTTAAAGCAACAAGTGATAAATCCCATCTCTTCCATGTTAACCCTTACTGATTCCATATATACACTACCATTTAAAAATCTGGAGTTGGTAAGATTTTTGTTTGTACTTACCAAAGATGCATTAAATTAATCAAAACTAACCTGAAAACCCTGAATCCTAAAAAAGTATCATGGTTTCCATCATGAATACTAAGCAGTACAACTGTTTTCAACATTGATAATAAGAAATGTTTCTTGAGCAGCAAGTCAGCATGTTTGAATGATTTCTGAAGGATCATGTGACACTGAAGACTGGAGTAATGATGCTGAAAATTCAGCTTTGCATCACAGGAATTACATTTTAAAATATGTTAAATTAGAAAACAGTTATTTTAAATTGTAATTATATTTCACAATATGACTGTTTCACTGTACTTTTGATTAAATAAATGCGGTTTTGGTGAGCATAAGAGACCTTCAAAAACATTAAAAAATCTTACCAACCCCAAACTTTTGAACAGTATTTTATATTCAAGATTATACGAAAGTTACAGCACAGCTGTCAATTCCTGCTGATGTTCAGCAACAGTACTCTTGCTTGTGTGACATCGATCCTGTACATTCATTATTGCAAATTCAGCTGATTTATCAAAAAGGTAATGTTAGCTGCCTAATAAAGATGAGGTTTTGTCAAAACTGCAAAAATTGCGATCACCTTGAGAGCATTAGTAAGAATGTGATAAAACTATAAACCAATCAGTAATGTTTTGCCATATATGTCATTGCTCTCTAGCACATATTCATGAGTTTACAGAGTTTAATTTCCAGCATATTGATTTTTTTTTTGTAAATGCATTTAAAAAATGCATTGCTAAAAAAATCATTCTTTTGTTGTGCATTGATTGAAAATCTAAACTTCTATAATATAATCTAAACTACATAAAAAAAATCATTATTTTTGAGTAATGCAATTTCAGAAAAAGGGTACAAAGTTGTCACTGGAGTGGTACCCTAAGTTACAAAAGCTAAAAGGTACATCTTTTTACCTTATTTACACCTAAATGGCACATATAAGTGTATTAAAATACATATTAGAACCTAGAGTGTACATATTAGTACCTTTTGAAATGGTATACCACCCCAATGACAGTTCTGTACCTTTTTCCTAAATGTGTGGAACATGTTCAGACTGGCTGTGATTTTATGAGGACAGAAAAATGACGTGATAATGGACACTTGTTGCATCACACACAATGCAAAGTGGTGTTCACAATGACAGCATTTTGCAGCAAAACTTTTACATTTTAATGAGAGCTGGTGATTTGTGGAGAGCCTTTTTAACTTTTATTTACAGGACATTGTGCAGACAGGAAAGTAAACCTGGGCCCTTGAGAGCCAACAGCTCACATAAGTTCAGTGTAGTTTAACTTGTTTAAACAAAGTGAGCAGTGATGAAGTCACCGTATCGGGAGGTGGATCACCTTCTGCACTCCCATTGTTAGTTTCTGCATTGTGTAGCTGCTCATTTGCATAAAGTTGAGCTCTACTTTGTCTTATCACAACAGACGCTGCTGCTCATGTTGCCGGAAATGACTCATTTAGAATGAATGACTTCAGGTCGCTTTGTCACTGCAAACGGTTGTAATTGTGAACAGCTCTTCAGGGTGATGTGGGAATCTCAAGAGGGGAAATGGGCTGAAGTGGCATTAAGGAATACTGTGGGTACAGAAACAAAGAGAACTAAGGAATCTTGGATCTGTCGGCCCTCTGCTGGCTCTTACCTGGCCCGCTCTGAGCACCTGCTGGAGGCCGGCTCGGGTCTGCCCAGCCTGGAAGGGCAGCAGAACTGATGGTGACTGCGGCTTTTAGCTGGCTGATGGGAACTGAAGGTGGAAGCTGAGGAGAGATGAGTGATTGTGGAGCAGCTCGAGGATGAGTGTAGTCTGACACCTCTGAGAGAGACAGAGAAAGACACAGAAAGGGATGGAAGGACGAGTAGAGAGCAAATAAAGGGACAGAGATGGACAGAGAAAGAAGCAGATAAGCAGACAATAGCAGAAACATACAAACAAGCAAAAGCAGTTCATACAATACAAAAAAAGTTAAGAGAGACACTATAATGAGATGTTAAAATTTAAAAGTGTTAATAAGTAATGTGAGATTAACTTAAAAATGAGTGTTAGCAGCAAATACAGTTACACACACTAAAAAATGATCATTTGGAACAACTTGGAACAAAAATACTCTATTTTGTTGCAGGCAAATTTATTAGTTTTTTTCCCCTATATTTATGGTTTAGTTCAAACCTTAAATTTTGATTTAATATTTATCAAAAATACTTATTTTCCCAAAGTCAAAAACATTTATACAAAGTAAAAAGATCATTTATTATAAAAAAAATTAATTATTTAAAATGTATTATAAATAAAGACAGGAGTGTTCTCTTTGAAATACTTTAATGTTTTGTGATGTCACTTTTAAAATATGCATCATCTTTTCTGCTATGTAATAAAATAAAAAATAAAATAAAAAAATTTCTGCAGTCAATCAATCTTGCCCATATGCGTTCTGCACATTAACAATCTGGTGTAAAAGTAAAATACTATTAAAAACAAAACTTCTTTTAATTTTTTTCTTTCCTATGGGGAGTGTTGTTTGCTTTTAGCAGACACTGTGGGTTTCATTTAGAAATTGGACTTTATATAAATTACACAATCATTTCACTTTTTCAGTGCAAGCATAATGGAATAAAGAAAATGTAACAGACCCATAACAGGTTTGAATATTGTACAATCAATAATTGTTATTAAAGATGCCAATGCTCTTGCAGTCTGCCATCATTCATTATTTCAGCCCAATATGTGTCTGATAACCTATCATTTGCTAGCGATAAAAAGATTTAACTGCTTTTAAAATATTAATGTGTCTTTAAGTAAATGTTAAATTGTGGAAAATACAAAAATAGACAAAATGAGCATGAATATACAGTATGGACCAATAATTTAATAAATCAGTAATATTAGCCAATAACTGATATGGTAGCCTAAAATTGTGCATCCCTAACGTGATATAATTTTGTCAAGTTTTCTTTTAAAAATATTTTAAGATAAAGTAACATTTTTAAAGAAGGAAATTACTGAGTGCACTTTGAATGTGAATATTAGTCTGGATGTAAGAAAGCTATTCAAATGTCATACTTTGCAATAATGGTCATCCTGCTGTAATGTAAAAAGCAGCACTGTTTGATGTGTGAGTAGAGCGAGAGAAAGATGGAGAGAGAGAACTCTTGAGCTCAGAAGACTCCTACCACCCCGGTGGCTTACATAAACCAATACAGTGACTGAAATCTTCACATTGTGTAAGTCTGCTCATTATGCATATGGTATTTCCCCCCCTTGATGCTTTTATTCAGTCCTTTCCATACTGTATGCACTCATGATATTTGCTATTCAGCTGACATCCAAAGGCACCCCACATGCAGTATAAGCGCTTCTGTCTGCTGCCACAGCAAACGGCCACTCGTAAGTTCAGTTTGGGAAGCTTTCCAATCTCATACTGCAGCATCTCCAAGAAGAATGAAGAATCAGTGAAGTGGTCTTCACTGAAACACTACATGCTCTTCTATAAAGCAGATGTGCTGCATGAGTCACTCCATCTGTAGCACGTTAGCATTTAGCTCTAAAGCCACAGCAGTCAAACATGCTGATCCAAACTCTTTCATTTTACCATGGCAACAACATCATGTGATACAAATGT
>NW_015623669.1:1229220-1243378 GCF_001515625.1 Sinocyclocheilus rhinocerous
GAATTGATGGGGGACGAGGTGAAAGTTGTAGCAACTCTATATGACAGGCATCCGTCAAACCGTAAGACATTAATTGGTACCTCTCACTTCCTCAAGCGTCTGTCTGACAAGCCTCATGTAGCATCTTCTCTGACAGTGCTAAAGTGATCACTTCCTCCTCCACAGTCCCTGAAGTGTCCTTCTCTCAACACTTCACAGTGAGGGCAAGAGGAAGGACACGGCACCAACAAAATGTGACACACCACGTGAGGGCAGCAGTTCGGATGAGTGCAACAGGTCAAAGGTCAAAAGGTGAGGGGCAGTGTGGAGTGTTTGGTAAAAGGCTGGTAGAAGCACAGACGTGTAGGAGAAGTGTTGGTGAATCAACAGATTGCAAGACAGTGGAAGGCATTACACCATGTCCTAACATCCTGAGGCAGGATGTTTTAAAGCAACAAGTGATAAATCCCATCTCTTCCATGTTAACCCTTACTGATTCCATATATACACTACCATTTAAAAATCTGGAGTTGGTAAGATTTTTGTTTGTACTTACCAAAGATGCATTAAATTAATCAAAACTAACCTGAAAACCCTGAATCCTAAAAAAGTATCATGGTTTCCATCATGAATACTAAGCAGTACAACTGTTTTCAACATTGATAATAAGAAATGTTTCTTGAGCAGCAAGTCAGCATGTTTGAATGATTTCTGAAGGATCATGTGACACTGAAGACTGGAGTAATGATGCTGAAAATTCAGCTCTGCATCACAGGAATTACATTTTAAAATATGTTAAATTAGAAAACAGTTATTTTAAATTGTAATTATATTTCACAATATGACTGTTTCACTGTACTTTTGATTAAATAAATGCGGTTTTGGTGAGCATAAGAGACCTTCAAAAACATTAAAAAATCTTACCAACCCCAAACTTTTGAACAGTATTTTATATTCAAGATTATACGAAAGTTACAGCACAGCTGTCAATTCCTGCTGATGTTCAGCAACAGTACTCTTGCTTGTGTGACATCGATCCTGTACATTCATTATTGCAAATTCAGCTGATTTATCAAAAAGGTAATGTTAGCTGCCTAATAAAGATGAGGTTTTGTCAAAACTGCAAAAATTGCGATCACCTTGAGAGCATTAGTAAGAATGTGATAAAACTATAAACCAATCAGTAATGTTTTGCCATATATGTCATTGCTCTCTAGCACATATTCATGAGTTTACAGAGTTTAATTTCCAGCATATTGATTTTTTTTTTGTAAATGCATTTAAAAAATGCATTGCTAAAAAAATCATTCTTTTGTTGTGCATTGATTGAAAATCTAAACTTCTATAATATAATC
The DNA here is from genome assembly GCF_001515625.1 of Sinocyclocheilus rhinocerous. Taxonomy (NCBI): domain Eukaryota; kingdom Metazoa; phylum Chordata; class Actinopteri; order Cypriniformes; family Cyprinidae; genus Sinocyclocheilus; species Sinocyclocheilus rhinocerous. The sequence continues at coordinate 1,230,555 of NW_015623669.1, forward strand.
TAAACTACATAAAAAAAATCATTATTTTTGAGTAATGCAATTTCAGAAAAAGGGTACAAAGTTGTCACTGGAGTGGTACCCTAAGTTACAAAAGCTAAAAGGTACATCTTTTTACCTTATTTACACCTAAATGGCACATATAAGTGTATTAAAATACATATTAGAACCTAGAGTGTACATATTAGTACCTTTTGAAATGGTATACCACCCCAATGACAGTTCTGTACCTTTTTTCTAAATGTGTGGAACATGTTCAGACTGGCTGTGATTTTATGAGGACAGAAAAATGACGTGATAATGGACACTTGTTGCATCACACACAATGCAAAGTGGTGTTCACAATGACAGCATTTTGCAGCAAAACTTTTACATTTTAATGAGAGCTGGTGATTTGTGGAGAGCCTTTTTAACTTTTATTTACAGGACATTGTGCAGACAGGAAAGTAAACCTGGGCCCTTGAGAGCCAACAGCTCACATAAGTTCAGTGTAGTTTAACTTGTTTAAACAAAGTGAGCAGTGATGAAGTCACCGTATCGGGAGGTGGATCACCTTCTGCACTCCCATTGTTAGTTTCTGCATTGTGTAGCTGCTCATTTGCATAAAGTTGAGCTCTACTTTGTCTTATCAACAACAGACACTGCTGCTCATGTTGCCGGAAATGACTCATTTAGAATGAATGACTTCAGGTCGCTTTGTCACTGCAAACGGTTGTAATTGTGAACAGCTCTTCAGGGTGATGTGGGAATCTCAAGAGGGGAAATGGGCTGAAGTGGCATTAAGGAATACTGTGGGTACAGAAACAAAGAGAACTAAGGAATCTTGGATCTGTCGGCCCTCTGCTGGCTCTTACCTGGCCCGCTCTGAGCACCTGCTGGAGGCCGGTTCGAGTCTGCCCAGCCTGGAAGGGCAGCAGAACTGATGGTGACTGCGGCTTTTAGCTGGCTGATGGGAACTGAAGGTGGAAGCTGAGGAGAGATGAGTGATTGTGGAGCAGCTCGAGGATGAGTGTAGTCTGACACCTCTGAGAGAGACAGAGAAAGACACAGAAAGGGATGGAAGGACGAGTGGAGAGCAAATAAAGGGACAGAGATGGACAGAGAAAGAAGCAGATAAGCAGACAATAGCAGAAACATACAAACAAGCAAAAGCAGTTCATACAATACAAAAAAAGTTAAGAGAGACACTATAATGAGATGTTAAAATTTAAGTGTTAATAAGTAATGTGAGATTAACTTAAAAATGAGTGTTAGCAGCAAATACAGTTACACACACTAAAAAAATTATAATTTGGAACAACTTGGAACAAAAATACTCTATTTTGTTGCAGGCAAATTTATTAGTTTTTTTCCCCTATATTTATGGTTTAGTTCAAACCTTAAATTTTGATTTAATATTTATCAAAAATACTTATTTTCCCAAAGTCAAAAACATTTATACAAAGTAAAAAGATCATTTATTATAAAAAAAATTAATTATTTAAAATGTATTATAAATAAAGACAGGAGTGTTCTCTTTGAAATACTTTAATGTTTTGTGATGTCACTTTTAAAATATGCATCATCTTTTCTGCTATGTAATAAAATAAAAAATAAAATAAAAAAATTTCTGCAGTCAATCAATCTTGCCCATATGCGTTCTGCACATTAACAATCTGGTGTAAAAGTAAAATACTATTAAAAACAAAACTTCTTTTAATTTTTTTCTTTCCTATGGGGAGTGTTGTTTGCTTTTAGCAGACACTGTGGGTTTCATTTAGAAATTGGACTTTATATAAATTACACAATCATTTCACTTTTTCAGTGCAAGCATAATGGAATAAAGAAAATGTAACAGACCCATAACAGGTTTGAATATTGTACAATCAATAATTTTTATTAAAGATGCCAATGCTCTTGCAGTCTGCCATCATTCATTATTTCAGCCCAATATGTGTCTGATAACCTATCATTTGCTAGCGATAAAAAGATTTAACTGCTTTTAAAATATTAATGTGTCTTTAAGTAAATGTTAAATTGTGGAAAATACAAAAATAGACAAAATGAGCATGAATATACAGTATGGACCAATAATTTAATAAATCAGTAATATTAGCCAATAACTGATATGGTAGCCTAAAATTGTGCATCCCTAACGTGATATAATTTTGTCAAGTTTTCTTTTAAAAATATTTTAAGATAAAGTAACATTTTTAAAGAAGGAAATTACTGAGTGCACTTTGAATGTGAATATTAGTCTGGATGTAAGAAAGCTATTCAAATGTCATACTTTGCAATAATGGTCATCCTGCTGTAATGTAAAAAGCAGCACTGTTTGATGTGTGAGTAGAGCGAGAGAAAGATGGAGAGAGAGAACTCTTGAGCTCAGAAGACTCCTACCACCCCGGTGGCTTACATAAACCAATACAGTGACTGAAATCTTCACATTGTGTAAGTCTGCTCATTATGCATATGGTATTTCCCCCCCTTGATGCTTTTATTCAGTCCTTTCCATACTGTATGCACTCATGATATTTGCTATTCAGCTGACATCCAAAGGCACCCCACATGCAGTATAAGCGCTTCTGTCTGCTGCCACAGCAAACGGCCACTCGTAAGTTCAGTTTGGGAAGCTTTCCAATCTCATACTGCAGCATCTCCAAGAAGAATGAAGAATCAGTGAAGTGGTCTTCACTGAAACACTACATGCTCTTCTATAAAGCAGATGTGCTGCATGAGTCACTCCATCTGTAGCACGTTAGCATTTAGCTCTAAAGCCACAGCAGTCAAACATGCTGATCCAAACTCTTTCATTTTACCATGGCAACAACATCATGTGATACAAATGTATGTTTCCTTCAAGGGTGTAAAATACGCAGCGTCTGCCTCAATTTTAGTAAAACCAATCGGGTAAATATGTTTGTGTTGTGTATTTAATTGGACAAATAAGTACATGTAAACAATGTTACAATTTACTAGTTGCACTATAAAAAACATTTGTAAAAATAGGGCACAATGTACTTAAGGTTCCTGGTTCTATGAAGCCCCTCCCTCAGAAACACGCAATGAGCTCAGATTGGTTAGCTTGCCCAGTGTGTTGTGATTCGCTAACTGCCTAGTGCTCGTTGTCCAGAAATATCACGCCCCTTACTCTGTAAAAGAAAATATCTCCCTTTGCATTGAACTTTGAGCGTCGTAACGTTGCAGATGTTGTTTATGCTCAAACAGCAACATCACACACTAACTAAAGTTAAAAAAGTCAAATAATCAATAACCCCTTTAAGCCGCACAACTGTTTGCAGCATTGATAATAATAAGATATGTTTCTTGAGCAGCAAATCAGCATATTAGCATGATTTCTATTAGCATATTAGCATGTGACTGAAAACTGGAGTAATGATGCTGTTCTTTCAAAAATTATTTTAAAATCTCCCTTCTTCTGAATAGTAGAATATGTACAGTATATATATGTATGGAAGCAAGGGTTTGTGTATGTAAATCCAAGAAAAAATGAAACCATGTGAAACTCGTATTCATTAGCAGCAGAATTCAGCCACACACTGTCACAACACTTTGACACTTTTTCTTTAATTGGTCTCATGAATGAATCTATTCATTACAGCATTGAACAATGTGGAGAAAATGTTTTCATAATATTTGCCTGTTTAGTCCCACTAAACAAGGTCAAAGAGAGAAAGAATGCAAATACCACCATCATGAGGCAAATACGCCTATGAATGAATAAAAAGCTAATGAAATGCTCCTGAAATGTTATATAACATATAGCATAATGTTTCAGTTTTTATGGGCGCAGGAACAAAAAGTGAATCATTATAAACCTTAACAGCTGGATTCATGAATATTAATTAGGAGACGTAGCGTTCGCTTAGCCCTTTTTGAGGCAGGTAAGTGGGTGCTAGATAGAGTAAATTACCACTTGCATGTTCGTTCAGTCCACTGCTGAAGCAACCAGCTGGCAGAGGCTTCAGCTTAGTTGTTTTGTGTGGCTGGATACAATTTTTTCTCTGCACTGTGACGGAAGGTAACTAAAAAGCACAGAAAGTCTTTGCTTTCAAGTCAATGCAGTGTTGATATTGTACAGTATATATGCAAATCATGTGGATTGTCGCTACAGATCATTATAGACATGGGATTAAACAGCATCTTACCTCTCTAAATGTTTTGTGACAGAGACTGAATTAAAGGCAGCGAGAGAGACAGTCAGTCCCCGGAGCGAGAGCTCCCAGTGGGAAGATTACGCAACTAAGACAGTAAGAGCTTTTCAACAGAGCCACATTTATTACCCCCACGCCACAGCCTGCACCTATCTGCTAAAGCACGAGTAATAGCCTCACCTGAGGGGTCTCACTTTCCATTTTACACACACATTTATGCGCCAAGTCATTGCTTTTCCAAAGCTAAAAGATAAGACTTGATTTCCATCTCATTCCTGTCACACTTAACTGTAATTAAAGAAAGACTCAATCCTCTTTGCAGCAGAGTTCTCTATTTATATTCTCCACTTCCCTCACACCTCCGTTTATCTTTTCCATCCCTCAATCTTTCTAGTGCTTTACCGCCTGCTTTTTCTTTGGCACGCTGTAGGAAATTGGTCTCATAGTGAGAGAGAAAAAAAGAAAGAGACTGTCTCAAAACCTAGTGAGCTGATTAGCTAGACAGCATTTGCATCACTAAAACATCCAAGTATTTGATTTGAATTCAAAATCTATTAAGCTGTTGACCTAGACAGGATTTTTAGACATTTTATGTGTTTGAACATTATATTTGAACATCACAACTCAAAACCTAGCGAGCTGCAAACCAAAAGATAACATTTGGGCATCATAAGCACATTTGAGCACTCAATTTTAATGTCTGAACTCAAAATCTGGTTAGCTGCCTATAGATATACATAATTTTTTTGCATCCTAGATGCATTTGAACATTTCATTTGAACTCCCAGAGTGAAAATGTAGTGAGTTTCCTACCTAGACGGCATTTTTAGTCATCATAACTATGTCTGAATGTTTGATTTGAACATTTAAACTGAAAACCTACTGAGAAGCCTATAGCTCACATTTGTTGGGTTATAAAGGAATATTTAAATGTTTGAATCGAGCATTTACCTCAAAATCAAATAGGCTGCCTAGACTGCATTTTAGGCATCATAAGCACAATTGTACATTTGAATGTAATACCCAAAACTCAAAACCTAGTGAGCTTCCTACTTAGCATTTTTTGGCATTGTAGGCATATTACAATTTTCAAAAATGAACATTCAAACTCAAATCCTAGTTAGCTGCCTAACTAAACAGGATATTTGGGTACTAATGGAGTTTAATTGTTTGAATCAAGCATTCAAACTCAAAACTGAATGAACTGCCTACGTAGACTGCATTTTAGGCATGATGAACACAATTATACATTTGATTATAATATCTGAAACTCTGAGTTGCCTACTTAGCATTTTTGGGAATTATAATAAGAATGTTAAAGCATTTAAACTGAACATTTAAACTCAAAACCTAGTGAGTCAACCTAGACAGCATTATTTTCAGTACTTTAAGGCCGTTATTTGAATTCGACTCCGAGTTAGCTTCATATAGATGGCATTTGATGCATCATAAGCATGATTATACATTTGATTGGAAATCCGAAATTCAAAACCTTTTGAGTTTCCTACTTAGCATTTTTGGGCATTGTAGACGTGCTAAAATGTTTAAATTGAACATTCAAACTCAAAACCTAGACAGGATTTTTAGGTATTAATGAAATGTTTAATTGTCTAAATCAAGCATTTGAACTCAAAATCTAGTGAGCTGTCTACCTAGATGTCATTTTCAGCATCATGAGTATGTTTATACATTTGATTCTAATATTTTAAACATAAAACCTAGTTGCCTACTTAGAATTTTTGGGTATCAATGGAGCATTAAAAATTAACATTCAAATTCAAAAAGTGCGCACAGTGAGCTGCCAACCTAGACAGAATTTTAAGGCAGTGTTTCCCAACCTTTTTTTAGTCGCGGCACCCTTTGGAAATTTTAACAAAGAAAACAGCATTTTGGGGTATTATAAAACCATTTAAATCTAACATTTGAACTCAAACCCTAGTGATTGGTCTACAGAGACAGAATTTTTGGGCATTTTTCAGGTGCATACTGTACTGTTCAGACAATCAAACTCTATTGAGCTGCCTTCCTACACAGTGATTTTTGGGCATTGTAGATATGTCATTATTCAAAAACATTCAAACTTAAAACCTAGCAAAACTGCCAACCAAGACATTTTTTGGGGGGGACTCAAAACTCAAAGAAATGCCAACCAAAACAGCATTTTTTCAAATTAAACGAACTGAACCAAACCAAAAATGCTGTCTAGGCAGGCAGCACACTAGGCTTTGAGACGCAGCCAGACAGTGAGTGAGGAGAGAGGGAGGCATCCAGGGATGAGCAGCAGGATAACTGGAGAAACACCTACACAGCGAATGGTAAATCCAGCATTTGAGGAGACCATGGGATGGAAGTTTGGAAGCTCACAGGAAGACACAGAGGTGGCTGAAGGACAAAACTAGGACTTCACACAGAGAAGGAGAGGAGAGTGGGAGGAGAAAGACAGAGAATAAAATAAAAAAAATTGTGCAAAAGGCTCACTATGGGGGTGGCTGAGGGCAGGGAAAGAGAGGGAAGAGGATATATTTCTCCTGACTCGTAAAATGATAGATGTTTAAAGATCAGTGTCAACGTGTGGGAGCATCTGTGCTTATTAAAGAGCAAAATGAGAGCGAGAACAGGAGAACAAAAATAACAGCCGAGAAAAATAACAGTGGGACAAAAGAAATGAAGAATGAGAGAAATGTTTTTGAGGATGAGTGTTATTGCACTTGAAAGCATACGGTCCTCTCATCTCATATACACAACAATAACATATACAAACAGCACATCCAAGATTGATTTCTAACATTATTTTCTATTCCATACACCAATATCAGCTTAGAAAAAAAATATTGAGTGTCCCTTTAAATAAAATATTGTTAGAGCTGGTTCAATACAATCTGAAAGCAAGTTGTGCATTAATATTTCAAGATAATATAAAGACTCTTATTGAGCCGCTGAAATACTCCCACATAAATGACCCCTCTAATCAGTTTGGTAAAGTTTATGTAATGCGTTTTTACAGTAAAAGCTCTTCTAGGTTCTGTAATAAAGCCAGCATTTGAGCAGATGTATTAAAGGGGTGTGTGCCGCTCCAGCTGACTCAATCCTTCTTTCAAACAGAGAAATACATTCCTGAAATGTCCTTGATGTTATCAGCTAAGCTGTGCTGTTACAACGCTCCAGATGTTATGTTGAACTCACATCTATCACGGGTAACAGAAATGCACTGGCAAGACAGATAACAAACTTCTTCAGATAACAAAACTCTTTTTATCCTATCAAAGCTGCCATTTTGACAAAAAATGTTGTGCTGATATTTATCAGAATTCATTTATATTGACACACTGACAGAGGAACAAACAACAACTCTAAAGAATACAAGAATAACAAAGTTAGAAAAAGGAAAAGCCACCGAAACAAGTTTTACATTACACCATAGGTCAGTGTTTTGGGTTTGTACAGAATGCTGCTTGCAGTGGTGCACTGATTCAGACTGAATATATGCACACAAAATAAAAAAAATATCTATATATAACAAATAAGGTAACACTCCACTATATGTCGATTCTACTAATCCAAACCAGTCTACCAATACTCTAATAAGAGTTAGTTGACATGCATTTCTGATTAGTATGTCATGCCAAGAAAATATGTCTATTTTTCCTCTGTGATATTTTACTATTACCTAGTTTACAAGTCCTCCATGATTTGCTGCAAAATTGGACAAATCATCTGATATGAATAGTGAATCAGATCATTTTGTTGCATATGTTCTGCCCAAAGACATTAATATCAACAAGCATATTCTATAATCCTATAACAATGACAATAATTTCATTTAAATACAGTGCAGCATTATTTTTTTGGCACATTTAGCACTTCATTAAAGTGAATTAAGGGTGATTAATATGATTTAGTTGTAAAATACCTTGCTATAAAGTCACACAGTAATGAGTTCACCCCTTTGTTTGGCTGTTTCTAATTCAAAAACAGAAGAAAAATATTTAATCAAAAGAAGATTTTATTTAAAGGTCAAAGGAAAAAACAATAAAAGAAAATGTTTAAAAAAAACACACTTGACAAACTTGGCATACGTTTTAGTAACTATAAATCAGTTCAAATTAATTTTAGCATGTGTATAGCAATCATTTCAACTGCAAAAGACAAGTTCCTACTTTTAGAAATGTATAAATTTATCAGGGAGATAATGATTAGTTTTTAAAAAGCCATGGCTCTGAATGTGAGGCTTCTGGATGTGGCAGACTGTAAATGGTACAGCACTGCACTTGCATTGCTTCGGCCCCCGGTTACCAGGACACACTCCTGCTGCCTGGCAACCCAGCGGCTGTGCGTGTGTGTGGGTGTAGCATGAGGAGTGCCAAGAGATGAATTCCAGTGTTCAGAGACCGTGATGAAGGATTATTACATTCTGACCGCCAGCACCTGCAACCCTTTTTTCGTTTTGCAGTGTTTTTAGGAGTTTCACTTAAGCTCTGCAGTAATAACTAGTGGCACTATGTTACTGGTTCAGCAGTGGGTGAATCTGCTGGGTTGTGCTCATATAATGAGCTATAAACACTACTAACAACTTAGCACACACAAATAACACAATATGTCATGTAAAATGAAAATTACTCATTTAACCAAAGAATCAAGCACACAGAGCCTTTCTAGGGCAACATACACAAACTCCTATGACTTAACAGAAATTCTAATTTCTGAGGCAGTTTGAAGTTAGAAAATGCTGCATGTTGCTATCTGAAAAGATGTCCGCAAAACCTTTTTTAAAAAAGACATTAATGCATCAGAGAGCATATTCTGAGAATGGTTTGAAATGTGACGGGGGTTCAAAAAAGAAAAGGTTGAGAACCACTAGTGTAGAGGCTAAAGTTCATGCCTGGTAATTGGAAGGCTGCTGCTTTGTTCCTTGTAAGGAAGCCATGAGCTTTCATCATTATGCCCTTAACCCCAGGTTACTCCAGCTGGATTGTGCCTGTAATAAGCTTCTTTGAATAAAAGAGTCTGCTAAATCGCTATTTCAAAATCGTTGGTGGATGGTAACGCAAGGCTGCATTAAAAAGGTGTAATTAGTACCTGAAGAAATGACTGCTAATATTAATTATAAGATGACTTCCAGGAAAATTTTATATAAGCTACATTTATTAGATAAAAAAGGATTAGATGTGGAAATATGACACAACACATTATAGGAATATTTCACCTGAAAAATGACTCACCTTTATGTTGTTCCAAACCTGTGTGACTCTTTCTTTTGTGGACACAAAAGGAGAAATTCTGTCTGTCTTTATTTTCCATGCAATACAATGAACGAGAATTGGAGCTTGAAGGACACAAAAGCACCATTAAAATACAATATAATAAAAGTAGCCCATATGACTTAGGTGCACAATATTCCAAGTCTTCTGAAGCCACATTATAATATTTGAGAGCAAGAGACTAAAATTTAAGTCATTATTCACTGAATCACTGAAGAGAACTCTGGCCATTAATCGTTGTGACCAAATCGAGTCAGTGAGTTGAACTCGAGATCCATAACCAAATGAACTACAAGAACGGGGCAGTCGTGGCCTAATGGTTAAAGTGTCGGACTTGTAACCCAAAGGTCACAGGTTCGAGTCTCAGTAACAGCAGGGATTGTAGGTGGGGTCGAGTGAATGTACAGCGTGGTGCTTTCATGTGAGTTTGTACGATGTGATTCCTAAAAAAAAAAAGTAAGCATGAAGCTCCACACCATAAACCTAACCTTCAATGGGGCATAAGATACATACAAATGGGATTATATGACTTCAAACGAATTAGCCACCAATTCGCCAAAACTTAAAATAGTTATGATCTGCCATGAGACTGTGTTGGAATTTCACAGAAGAAAGGCAGTCATGCAGTTTTGGAACATGCTGGGAAATAAATACTGACAAAAGGAATAAAAACACAGTACTTTCACAAACGATCTAAAGTTACACTAATTCACAGGAAGGAAAAAATTAGCTGGTAACATCAAATGTCCCGTTTGACGTAAATAGCTATGGGTAATCATGTCTCATCAAAAACAAATGCTGTGTCACTTATTAGAAAAAACAAATCCACACATTTTCCCCAACAAGTCTTTTCCCCAAATCTACTGTTCTCCATATTACAATATCTCTCTCTCTCTCTTCTTCCTCCCACCCATGTTTCTTTCACTGTTGTGTTTCGCCCACCGAGTTGCTCTGAGCTCATACGGTTCCCTCGGCAACAGATCTCCTCCACTCAAGAGCCATGTTTATTAAAGAGACCAGAGAGAGTGCTAGTTATGGCTTTTCACACATTACATATTCAATACCTCCTGAGGCTGGGGCACGTCATCAATCCAAACACACACAGAATCCACTCGCTGTCGCTTACGAGCTAGCATTATCCCGATGTAAAATACAAGCGAGTTTTCATATGAGACTGATGAATCAACTTCAAGAAATCAAATAAGAGTGCTGCATTTAATATTCAATAGCTTTGAAAGAGGGGTTTCCACAAATCACAGCAGAACTGCTATAAAGGAGTGTTAAAGTGTGTAAATATTATTTAAATGAAGAGGGAATGCATTTTTCCTGTGCTTCTCCAACCCCTACTGGACATGTGTTATTAAAACTAACATGCAATCCTCCCTGATTAGACCAGATGCAAGAGTTAGTACAACATGAGAGATCATAGTCTGTTATCTTCAGCATGACTGTCAGTAATAAACAGAGCACACATACTGCAATTAGCAGCTTCCGGATACTATCATTGATGTATTAAGAGGATTTTGGTACACTAAACCCTAAAGAGACAGTCAAGATATATGGCTAAAGCACAGGGCTGGTAATTGAAAGGTTACTTTCATAAGGTTTGAACCTTATAAAGTGAGCCCTGATCACATCATTGCTCTTGAGTAACACATTTAACCACAGATCACCCAGGGGAAGGCAAGATTAGTTAAAGTTGTAATGAAACGAAAAAGTGAAAAAAAAAATGTAGGTCAGGCATTTGTTTCAATCAACTGGTTGTTGACTGAATGGAGGCAGATCTGAATGTGAGCTTGAGAGTCGATTGTAAGACCTGAGTCAGTTTAATTTTATTTTCTGTAACTTTTCTGTCAAATCTGTCATTTTACTTAAAAATTATGAGAAATAGGAGGTCAACTTTTTTTTTTAAATGAATCATATGCAAGGATGAATCGTTCACAATGAGATCAATAACATGCATTTAGAAAATGCAGTGGCAAGATTGTAATTGTATGGTAATTGGTTGTTTTTTTAAATTGGCAATAAAATTTAATTTGATCATCATTAAAGTCAAACATATAAACAGAATGTGCTTGAGCTAACAACATACAGACAATTATACTCTTTCATGTCTTTATTGAACATTCACATGCTGTGGAAAAAGTAAGTAAAAGTGAGTTGTTCATGAGTCCCTTGTTTGTCCTGAGCAGTTAAACTGCCCATTATTCTTCAGAAAAATCCTCCAGGTCCTGCACATTCTTTGGTTTTCTAACATGTTAAGATCCATCCTTTCATACTAAGTATGACTGATGGACTTAAAAAGGAAACAATTCATTAAAAGCTGTTTTTGTTTTTTGCCTAATTATGTTTTATTTTATTTTATTTTTTTATTTATCTTTTGTTGTTGTTCAAACAACACAGACAATACTTACATGTTTCCCAGTAATCATCCTGTTCTAAAGGTTTACACCCCTGGCTCTTAATACATTACATTTCCTTCTTGAGCATTTTAATCAGTTTATAATTGTTAGTGTGTTGTTAGCTGAAGCATATTGTGTTACTTGTGACTTTGAAGAAAATCAGATAATTTAATGACAAATTGATGCAGAAAACAAACCCACTCAAATGGGTTCACATACATTTTCTTGCCACTGTAGACAGGGTGACTTTTCATTTATTTATGCCAAATTTAATACTTGATACGTACATGAACTCGAATGAAATGAGACCTACTGGAATGAAACTAGCAGCTGCTGAAAATGAAAAATGTGATTGCGTAATTTCCCTATACGCGGGAATGGAAAAATCAATCAAACTGCATATGACAAAAAACAACAACCTACAGATTACAGAATGAGAAGACTGTCATTATCATGCATTGCTGCAATGCAGATCTACAGTCTAGAGCATCTAGAAAAGCGATTACAGCAGTTCCTAGAGTCAGGGACTCATAACATTTCTCAGAGTGAAAGCATGTCACTTTTATTAGGTGAGAGGTTGACATTGCACGTATGAAAATTAGAGCTTTCGGCTCTATAGGATTGGGTGGAAATGGCTTTTTTTCCTCTCTCTATGTGACTGTATGTGTCTCTGCGTTCCTGCAGCGGCGGGAGAATCAGCCACCTCAGCATGAACGACCTGCTGCAACGATTTCTCATTTATCACAGTCTGAACCGCTGTTTACAAATATTAACTCTTCAAATCCATCTCCATGAACATGCATAAATAACTAGTTCAAGAGGTGATGTAACTAGGCCTGTCGCGATAATTAAGTAACCGTCTAATCGTGATTATTTGATCTAACTTATTGTGCTTTTTATAGGAGACAAGGAGTCATCATACAACAAAAGAAACAGAAGAGCACCAGTTTGCTTTTCATGCAACCGCGGAATTCGTGATCTTGTTGTCACTGTTTTGCTTACATACATCTACA
>NW_015623670.1:0-443 GCF_001515625.1 Sinocyclocheilus rhinocerous
TATTTGTAAGGTTATGGGTTGCCTGGTGTCTGGGCAGGTGGGATGTGCTCTTTGGATACCTTTGAGTAGGGAGGTCTGAGAATTGGCTATCTGGGGTGAGGGTGAACAGTATAAGAGTTTGTGGAAAAATTGGATTCCGCTTAGATAACCTTTAATGGAGCTGATTTGTAGGTTTTTGTTGATGTTGAGGTGAGAGATGAATGAGGTGATGGCGAGCAAGGAAAAGTCGGGGAACGGCAGGTTGTAAGCAGAGTGAAATGCTTTAAAGCACTTCCAAGCTGTTAGGTAAGATTGTAGGGTCCTGGGGGAGACGGCTTGAAGAATAGAATTGAGGGAAGCTTCGAGGAGAGGTCTCAGTGGATGATTTATGGGAATATCAGTTCTGAATAGGGAGGTACTGGGGTTGGGACTGGATCCGCCTCTGGTGCCAACGTTCTGAATTT
>NW_015623670.1:493-1147 GCF_001515625.1 Sinocyclocheilus rhinocerous
GTTACCGGTATACGTCACTGGGTAACACATTTGCATAATCCCCGCCTGCCCGCGAAATAAGGACAGAGTCTGACCTGCCCACAAACACTTCCGCTAGTTAGTGTGTTTACATCATGTTGAGAAGACGCTGTGTTCAAGGATACCACAGAAATAGAATTCGAACCTTTTGTTGTGTGTGCATATCATTTTACCAAGGACTGCTTCTCTAATCTTGGCTTTTATATTCGTTGGCTTCTAATCTTCTTAATTTGGACTAACAAGCTCTCCAAACCACAACCTATAAGTACGATTGATACGTTATGTGTACATTTTCAATGGAGTGCTCAAAATATCAAGTTTTTGTGCTAATATACCTAGTGCAGCTTTAGGTTTCCAGGTAAATTACGATATTACTGTCTTACTGAAGTAGTTCTGATAATTCGCTGTGAACCTACTATTTCCTAAGAATGTGTAGATTAATGTAGACTGACATTGTTCTAATTACTTCGTTTAATTATAAAGAATGTAGTGTAGCACACAGACTTTATAATCATTGTGAAATTGCTGTTTATTTTGCTGCACCGGCAGTTATAGGGTTAATACGGGAGAGACGAGCGAGTTAGGCTGCTGTGCCTGTGATACAGCTGTTCTGTGTTCTGATTAAAAGTTAAGACA
>NW_015623670.1:1326-22046 GCF_001515625.1 Sinocyclocheilus rhinocerous
ATTCGCTTGCATAAGTGTTTTTGTATTTTATGTCATTATAAGAACGGACTGGAGCACTATATTATTGTTTTATGAAAAGGTGCTTTGTCGATGGTAGCGCTCGCTAACTTGCTCAAGGACTCCTCTCTGTGCCAATCACAACAGGCTTGGTCAGCTGACCAATCAGAGCAGAGTAGGTTTATGGAAGGGGAGGGGTTTGCTCCGAACTTGCTTGGAACATATCGTTTCGAAATCATTGGCAAATGACTCTGTAATTTTTTCAGAATATACATTTAATATGTGATTAATTTCTGATCTTAGATGCATTTAAACCTGTTGTAGGGGACTCCAACACAATATTAGGACACTTTAAAAATACCATATGACCTGCTCTTTAAAGCACTTCCATGCTGTTAGGTCAGACTGGAGGGTCCTGGGGGAGACGGCTTGAAGAACAGAGTTGAGGGAAGCTTCGAGGAGAGGTCTCAGTGGATGGTTTACAGGACTATCAGTTCTGAATAGGGAGGTACTGGGGTTGGGACTGGATTCGCCTCTGCCTTCCAGAAATTCAGAACGTTGGCACCAAAGCGAGAGAGAGAGTCAGCTATTTGGTTTTTGGAACCAGGAATATGTTTTGCAGTTACAATGAATTGGTCACAAGCAGAGATCCAAATCAGGCGTCTTAACAAAGGCATTAGGGCGGGTGAATAACCAGTGCCACGGTAGCCTCGCTGTCGCAGTGTATAATGATGCTGGTGGCGGACCACTCCTTACCCCACAGAAGGGCTGCGACGACTAAGGGATATAGCTCGAATAGAGCTGAGTAATTTAGCGGCCGTGGTAAGTCTAACAGCTGGGGGGGCTACGTAGATGCAAACCAGCGACCTTGGTAAAATCCTCCGAAACCGACGGAGGGGATGGCATCAGTAAATAACTGAATGTCGACGGGAGAAGAAATCAAGTTATTATAAAAGAAAAATAGGTGGTTCTATCGTTTAAGAAAGGATATCCATAAGCTGAGCTCATTGCAGCACGAGTCAGTTAGTGATATTCGATCCTCTAGTGCGTGGGCGGAGGACGCAAGAGAGAGGAGATGTGAGATAAAAGGGCGGCCCTGCGGGATGATGCGCATTGCGAAATTTAAAGGGGTCATATGATGTGATTTAAATTTTTCCTTTCTCTTTGGAGTGTTACAAGCTCTTGGTGCATAAAGAAGATCTGTAAAGTTGCAAAGACTAATGTCTCAAATCCAAAGAGATATTCTTTATAAAAGTTAAGAGTCAGCCACACCTACCTAAAACGGCTTGTTCTAACACGCCCCTACATACATACGTCACTATCTGGGAAGATTTGCATAACGCTGCCCAAAACTTTTATTCTCGCTGCAGTATTGTTGTTGCCGCCATGTCGTGAAGGCGCTGTGTGCTTCGTTGTGAAAGCGAAACTACTTTGTTTGGCCTTCCAAAAGAGGATGATATCGCTTCGTCATGGCTGGAGCTGATCCTTGCTGGTCGCTGAGGAAATACTTCAACTTCATGCTGTGGATCGCTGGATCGGCTTTCACCGTGGATGAAGCAGAGTCCAGCCCCGGGGTCGTCACATGTGGTTGCCGCAGGCAACAAACAATAATGTACAGTATGTGCAAAATAATGTGTTTATGCGGTTTAAGGTCATAACCCAAAAATCATATCATTCAGCATCATATGACCCCTTTAAATGACCGAGAATGGATAACAGCTCACGTTTGGAGCAGCTTAGGTTGTCTAAGGAGGGTGGAAGCAACCAAAATCGTCCTATCAATTTTTTCCTTCGGCAGAGAAGCCTGGAATTTTTGTGAATCTAAGTTGATACCCAAAAATGCTCAGGCCCGCAGTTTTGTCTTGGGCGAGAGGAATCCCGAGCTCTGCAAAAACCTTTTGGGTTGTCAAAACATGCACGGCTGAGATGGAGTCGAGAGGCGAGATGATTAAGAAATTGTTTAAAAGATGGATCAGGTAAGGAATTGCGTAATTGTTGAAGGGGATCCAGCAGATTGCCTCTGACAACATGTTGAAAATTTTTAGGGCTGCTTCTGCAGCCGAAAGTGAGGCAGACGGAAAAGTAAAATTCCAGGTGAATGGGCATCACTTTAAAGGCAGAGGTGATGTCGACTTAGGCCAGCCAAACCCACGCACGTCTTTGATCAGGGTAATGGCTTGGTCAACGTCATGGTAGTGGAGAGAAAATTCTTTGAGCAGAATGAGGCTGTTAACGCTTGGGAACGGGGAATTATGCGGGGATGAGAGATCGATTATGAGGCGTTTTTTTACCTGAGAATTTCCTGGTAGCAACACCAATGGGGCTAACACGGAAAACATTAAAGGGAGGGACGGAAAAGGGGCCGATCATGAAGTGAGCAGAATGAGGCTGTTAACGCTTGGGAATGGGGAATTATGCGGGGATGAGAGATCGATTATGAGGCGTTTTTTTACCTGAGAATTTCCTGGTAGCAACACCAATGGGGCTAACACGGAAAACATTAAAGGGAGGGACGGAAAAGGGGCCGATCATGAAGTTTGCATCTGTTTCTTTTTTAATTAGGAGATCGACTGTTTCGGGTTCGGTGAGAGCGGACTGGACATTGGGGCAGATGAGACTTTGGGAGGGGAGATTTCCGACACTGGGGTGAAAGCCATGTGAGAGACCCGATAGTAGATCATCACCCTGACTCCTATTTCAAGGATTAAGCAATTCTGAAGACAAACAAGAAACATTTACAGTCGATATACAGAGTCGATAAGTATTGTTTAGCATTTTTATTTGCAGCTTTTTGCACTGGACATGTCAAGCGGGCGTGAGCACCGCCACAAAAATTGCAAACATGCATGAAATGGCAGCACTGCCTTGAGCATCTGCCAGTATTGAAACTGGCGCAGACCTGGCTATCAGAGGAAGCTGAGCGGCGGCGGTAGGTGGAGGTGGGGGGGGAAAGGGGTGGTTGGGATGTCTAGGAGGCGCGGATGTAGCTGGTGGATTTGGGCTGGGATGGCTCAGGGTAGGGGGGGAATAGATGGGTTGGTGAAAGGGCATGTAATGGTGTAGTGGGCAATGGATCGGCAGACCGCACATGATATGTTGCGGCAGCCTAAAAACACTATTATGGAGCTCAGTGTCCAAAGCCCCCCAGTAAGGACATTGGTTCCATTGGGCCACTCAGACGGCGCATTTAGCTGCAAATAATTTGTGGTACGTGTAAAAGTGAGAGCTGCCGTATGATAACGCTAGTTCAGTCGCAGAGCTCGTGTCTCCTGTGAGGGAAAACAGTGCAAATGACTTCTGTGTAACGGGTGAAAGCGATCATGAATTCGGCAAATGATAAGATGTGTGATGGGTTGTGAGGTGTTTTTTAGAGTGACAGAAAATCCACCACAGTCGATTTGGCGATCTGCAGACCAAGGTGAAATTGGTGACAAAAGGGAAAAAAGATCTACATCAGCTCCTGATAAGATCTGTGTCCTGATGTTGCTGGCCACGGGGGGTGGTTCCAAGGTGAGGGCGTTCAGAGGTGTGGGTAGGGGTGTGGCGGAAGAAAGAGAGAAGGAAGAGCAAGCGAGGGGAGGTGAAAAGATAGCCGCCGGAACCGCTTGCGGAGGCATGCTCACGCTTGGGACAGTTCTGGGGACGGAATAGGAAGGGGGAAAGAGAGGGGGAATGGCGGGCGTTGGGACCTGCGTCATTAGCGGAGGCATGCTCACGCTAGAGATGGACGGTGGGGCTGCGGGCCATGGGTAGGGAAGGGGGTAAGGAGAGGGGTGAGGCAAGGGCTGTGTGGGTAGGTCTGCGCCGTTAGCGGAGGCGTGCTCGCGCTGACGCGGCGGCTTGTGGAGACGGAAGCCGGCACTTCGCCGAGATGAGATGCGAGCTGATGCTCGGTGGATGGAGGAGGGGGTCTGGGGCTGGCAGCACCTGGGGCGTGGCCCAGGCTTGCTGAAGGCCTTCTGCTGCGGCCTAATGGCCGGAGGCCCGTCCTCGAGGGATTGGTGGTTTGCTCGTGCCGTGAGTACGGAACATTGCGGAAGGCGAAGGGGATGGTGTGCCTCTGTGTCTGTAGGTATGAGCGACGGCGGGGCGAGAAGGCCGGCGGCCCCGTGTTGCAGCTGCGGGCTCGATTGTGGTGTCCTGCGGAGCGCTGGTGCTCTGAACGGCGACTGGAGACACCGGAGGACCCCTGGTGTCTAAAGAGTTATCGTCTGGGAATAGTTCAATCTCTGACATGTTGCGGCGATTGGATGTGCCAATGCTGAAAGACTAGAGATAGTGAAGGTAAGACTGCTTTGATTATTTATAGGAGTTCTCTTTTGTGCCGGTTGGATAGATGGTGTAATTACTGATGATGGATTGGCCGTGTTAATTATCTGCGCGTGCTCCTCCCGAAATTTGTTAATAAAACATCACTTAACAGAACTGTATATACTTAATGAGTGCTTGTTGCATACCTTGTTGTATCACACAATTACCTATTAAGTTATATACTGTATATATGAATGCATGGGTCAGTGCTCAGCATTACCCATTGATGTTTGGTCTTCATATTTTCAGCACAATATGTAGGCTAATCTGGAATTGGATTGGAAAGTGAATAATGCTTTGGAAAATCTTTAAAGACGTTGTTCTGAACGTGGACTTGAAGCTATGCAAATAGACCTCATATCAGAGAGGCCATTCTGTGCCCACCTCTGACAGCATCAGCCAATCAGAATGCTGGATCTTAGGGAAGGAATAAAAGGTTCTCTCCAAGACAAAGAAGTGTGCCAAGTTATGCTGTGCTAAGATGTTGTTGCTAAGTTAGCTTCTGTGTGGTGGGGTCTACTGCTAAGCCAAGAGCTAAGCTGCTCTGCCAGAGAAACAAGGAAGTTCTGCAAGAAGTGAGTTTGGAAACTGCCACAGCAACAACGACCACAAACTTAGTGTCCCCCCCCCAATCTTCTGCAACGACTTCAGAATCTTCTCTTCATTGATCCTCGGTTTGCGAGTTCCAAGCTGCCAGGATCTTCTCCAAGGATTTCAGAATTGTCTCTTCAGCGAACCTCTGTTTGTGAGTTCCAAGCTGCCAGGATCTTCTCCAAGGACTTCAGAATTGTCTTTTCAGCGAACCTCTGTTTGTGAGTTCCAAACTGCCAGGATCTTCTGCAACGACAGAAATTCAATGTCAATGATCCTCCCTCCTGCGTGTTCCAGGTAGTCGACTAACCGGCAAAATACCGGAAGTGGCGCATTTCACGGATGAGAATCCATAAAACACATTATTAGACTGTTTCCCAAGGATGCATGATATATTAAACCCATTTAAAAATCATAATTAAGCATAATTGTGAATTCATAAACGCTACGATTTAATTAAATAATTAAAGCGCACATACTGTATTAGAACTGCATCGCATATAATTATTTACATGCGTGTAGGTTAAGTACATGCGTCACACAGCGGCTCCGTTCACAGTAGTTCCACAGGAACTGTTATCCTTTACATCATGTGTGGAGCATCTCAAACGCCATCTCTGCACGTTGTTGTGAGTTTGGGTTTATTATAACGCTCATCTGGGAACACAACGTGCGCCATTTAATCAGATTTAAAAAGCGAAAGACTTTGATTTCAGTGATTTGGACTATGAGATATAAAGTGCAACATGGACACTTGCTTCTTGCACTCTATTTTATTAAACCAAATGAAATCCAAATTTCTATGAAATTCTTTTTTTAAAGCAAAAGTAGTTTAATAAAATATTCTTAAGTAAAATTGTTGATTTTTGTGGTAAATTAATCGTTTAGATTAATCGATTAGTCGATAGATTAATCAAAATAAAAGTTAGTGGCAGCCCTACTTCCAGGAAACTTCAGTTTATCTTTCCATAAGATAACGTCCATAGTAACATCCGACATCAGTCACTTCTATTTATCAATATTTTGCACTTCATCCATTCACTGAATCCATTTAGTAGTTGTTAGTTACTCTTGTCTATCCCTTTGTTAATAAAACCTGTTTTTATTATACTTGTGTTGATAATACAGTTAAAAGGCTCTACAAGGAAGACACAAGTTAACGATATCTCACAAATCCTTTAGATTGGTCAGACTACAACTTCCTATAATTTAATTGTAATTCTTATTTATTCAACAGTCTTCCATGATTGTTCTTTATTGTCAATGTGCAGTTCCTTGGCTGGTGCCCCATAAAATAGTATGACCAAGACTAAATATTAATATTAATATTTAAGCCCAAAGCCATTACACTGGTGGTGCTACGATCTAAAATCACCGCATTTAGTGGTGCCCTGTGTTAGGCTTTCTAACATCTGATATCTCTACACTTCAGAAGGTCTAAAGATTGACCCAGAGAAGGTGAGAGCCATAGTGGAGATGCCCAGATCATCAGATGTGAAGGGCTACAGAGATTATTCGGAACGGTGAACTATTTGTCCAAATTTTGTGCACGCTTGGACACATTAAGACAACTGACACACAAAGACGTGGTATGGGAGTGGACTGATGTACAGGAAGAAGCATTCAATAAATCAAAACAGGTGCTGAGGAAATAATTTGTTTCAAAGTACTACAATCTAGAAGACAAACTGGTTCTTCAGTGTGACTCCTCCGAGACAGGACTGGGTGTAGCACTTTTACAGGCAGGACAACCAGTTGCTTTTTGCAGCAGAGCCACAGAAAAAGGGTATGCTCAAATAGAGAATTAGAATTCATGCAACACACCTAGGCATCGAGGTGCTTACGCAGAGCAAGAGACTGTGTATACTGGCCTGGAATGAGTGTTGCCATTAGAGCATATTTCGGGAAATGTGCTGTTTGCAGAACTGTAGATGTAAGACATCATAAAGAGATAATGTGCGCACATGACATTCCTATGAGGGCTTTTTGCAAAAGTTTCTTCAAGTTCTGGGAAATTGACCGTCTCACTGACACCAGCTGAGTGATAAGCAGAGTGATACACAAGTTAAAGGCCTATTTTGCATGACACAGGGTCCCAGACACAGTAATCTCTGATAATGGGGTATCACTGATACAATTTGATGACCACTGATAATTTATGTGGAAACATAGGCCTAATGAAATCACAAGTCAGAATTTATCCAGTCAAAATAATCCAAATGTCATGCCACACTATTTTTTTTATTGTCATAAAACCTTTACAGCCTTTAAATAGTCATAAAATGAGTGATGTTTTGATGCAAACTTATGTTTTCAACAACTTTTAGTAAATTCTGTCAAGATATCTTCGTATTTTAAATGACTCAAAGTTTGATAGTCTCTGACAGCACAGATAAAAATGTTGTCCACATTTTATGTCCATACAATAAAAGTTATATCATATATATTTTTTAAATAAAAGAAAAAAAAAAAAGGTAGTTTACATTTTGTCTAATTCTAAGGATGACAACCCCCTACAGTCGCACGGCACCACTTCGAATCAGGTGTGTTGCAACCTGCTTTGACATTTGTAATGGACAGGAATAAAATACATGTCGGCACATATAAGTTCACCACTTTATGTGCACTCATTGATGGGGAGCCAGTATATCTGTCAGTAAAAAATGGTAGTGACAAAGAATTTGAAGAGGGGCAGTCATATATAGTTAAGAACTTCACCCTCTCTCACAAATATGGGCGGCCATGCTTGTTTGTCAATCAAGCAACAATTACATTTAATTAAATTAAACGACTCCACTGGCCATAACAGAGGAGGTCAAAAGAGCGGCAAAAGAGGCCCTCTGTCCACCTTCCCCACTAAAGACTGGTGAAGAAGATGACATCTTTTCAAACATGAGCTACAGGAGTCTGCAGGGGCAGATAGAAAAATTGAGTGTACTACATATTCAGTTATGCTTTTAAAGTTAGTTATCCTGATTTACTTACTATAAGCAACTGTAAAAGCTATAAGGGGCTTTTCCACATGAGAAACATTTTCATAATTCCTTGAACTATTGTATTGGCGGGCATACTTACTTTTTGGCATGTGCGCCCTACAGGAACTGGGAATGATTTTAGGGTCAGAATAGGGTCTAAACCTATCGCATGCCATAAGAAACAACTACACAGTATTTTAAAGTGTTACAAGACATAAACGTACAAAAATTTTAATGTTTATAACATTTACCTGTCACCTTTGTCTGCGGTGTTGTGTTCTTTTCTCAGCCTCGATGATATGTAGCCCTCCTTTTTCTTTTTCAATCATCTAATTTATATGCCTACATTCCATCTCTGTAATCCCGAAACCTAGTTCCTATAACTGAGTTCCTATAACTACTCAGTGCAAAAGCCCCTATTGTACTTGTGTTTCTCAATCATGGTCCTGGAGTCAGCTAACAAGCTTATCTGACATACACAATTTGGGTAAATTAATCTTGATTGGGAATACATTATACGAAATACACTCAAAATATTCAGTGTTGAGGGATTCTTGGACCAGCACTGAGAAACAATCCTTACCTGTATTGCCCTCACCTGTGTGTCATTTTCCAGGTAGAGTGGCCAGGATGACCAGAGCACAGGTGCCCATCCTGGACCTGTGCATCAAATGTGGATACACAGTACAGAACATTTCACTGTGGAGAGAAGAGGCACTGAGTGAGCTCTATGGTGGGGACAAGGTGGAGCTCACCCACATACAGGCCAACATTACACCAAATGGAAAGGGCTAATTTGTCTCTTCCAACCACACGACTGTCAAGGTACTTTAGATGCGCAGACAGGGCTGGGAAGGTTACTTTTAAAATGTATTTCACTACTGATTACTTTTTAAAGCTTGTATCTTGTAATCTGTAATGTATTTCGTTAGATTACTCGGGTTTAGTAACTTAATCTAAATACTTTAGAATACTTAAGACATTAATATGTTCCTTTGTATATAGCTTGTCACTTTTATTTAGAGAAAACATAAAAACATCTACCAGTCATAAGATTTGCGTCTTCCTTGAATTTTATTTTTAACAACATCAGTTTTCCACAGCATTTCTATGAACAAAAAAAAAAAAGTTGTGTCATTTAAATCTACCAATCAATATAAATTCAATTTGAATGAATGGGATTCCGTGCTGTTTCATGCTGCATTCCAAGCTTCAAAACGAATCCAAACACACTAAACATATCATAAAAGTAGCCAAAACAACTGGCAGTTCTCCAAGTTATACAATAGATTTGTTTAATGAATGGACCAAACTTTAAGTGATTACTTCACTGATAATCCTCTCTATGGAGAAGCGATCGGCACAAAAGAATAGCCGAGTCAAAATTGACAGGGCTCGTTTCCCAAAGCAACTACAGTCGCAAGTAACTTATAGTTCAGTGTAATTTACCAAACACAGTTCGCTAACGATGCTTTTAGGAAACACACCCCAGATCTATCCAGTTTAATGCGAACCATTCACACTGGTTTCGTTAAACAAAATAAATGATTAATTTGAAAGATTGAATCAAAAGAATCCTCTGTTCACGAATCGGATCATGAACTCGCATTACCGCGCCAAAGATAATCTATTCTTGAACATTTCGAATGAATAAAGATTTCAAGTTCATCTGTAAAGCACACAAAAGTTTATAAAGTCAAACGATAGCTTTATTTCATGCATGATTCGTATGGATCTGTTAACTGAATGCAAAGTGTGAATTCTAGGTGAATTCGTTGTAATTTTTCAATTAAATTCTTAGAAATATTAAACGTAAAGATAACAATTCAACACTCAAAATATGAGAAAATAGAAAAACAAGTTACTGGATCAAATTTTTCAAAGATCAAGAACAACTTCCCTCAAGATGCTTTTTCAGATTAGACGTTGAATCCTTTGATGCTGATATAAATCTGAAAAAGGACGTAACATCAATGCAGTGCCTTCCTGCAACAGAATTTCTAAGTAAAATAGTCTTTGTATTTCCAAGAGAGAAATGCATTACATGAATGGCTTTCTGTTGTGTCATCCATTTTTGTGTCGTGATGAGCGTATGCACTCTCACTAAAGAGTTGCTAAATGAACAGGCTGCTGCACGCAGTTTATTTGTTTTTTCCAACGGAGAATCAGTTGCCTTATTGGTTAAAATCCCCAAACTGTTTACTTAAATATTAAAATTAAGAAATGACATTACGTGATTACTTTGAATTTTAATCTAAAATACGTTTTGGATGTAACTGTAATTTGATTACCACCTATTTAAAATGTAATTATAACGAAATACAGTTACTCATATTTTGTATTTTAAATACTTAACGCCATTACATGTATTTTGTTACTCCCCAGCCCTGTGCGCGGATGAGCTAAAATGTCACCCGCATCCGCTGCTTCAAATAAATTATCCACCCGCCACCCGCCCGCACCTATAATTTTCTCTGATATAGATATCCGCACCGGACCCACACCCGATCGTCACTTTAAAGGGTTAGTTCACCCAAAAATGAAAATTAGCCCATAAATTACTCCCCCTCAAGTCATCCTAGGTGTATATGACTTTCTTCTTTCAGATGAATCCAGTCGGAGTTATATTAAAAATTGTCTTTGATCTTTCAAGCTGTTTCATGGCACTCAGCGGGTGTTGCATGCATCCGTCCAAAAGCAGTTAAATAAAATGCGCCCATCCATAAAAATAAAAAAAAGTGTCTCACACGGCTCCGGGGGGTGAACAAAGGCCTTCTGTAGCGAATCGATGCGTTTTTGTAAGAAAAATATCCATATTCAAAACGTAATAATCACTTTAATGTAGCTTGCGCTCACTGTACACTGGAAGCAGTTCCGGGGGAATGACCTATGAGGTCAGCGCTGCGCATGCGCCAGTGAGTCTCGTGAAAACCAACGTTTGCTAAAGTAAGGAAACTTTGCTTCCTTTGCTCCTGTTACCAAAGGAAAACCAGTCTGCTCTTGGCTTATATCGAAATCCTCCGACATGACTGTAATTCTTTGTTTTACGCATTATGTTATGTTATGGTCAGTGGATCGTTCATTTTTAACATCAGATTCAGTGACGTTAGAACTAATCTGCGAATCTCATAGTAAAATAATATGCTGATCGTAAGATGCTTTTAAATGAACATTTATTTATAAACAAAAGTTTGTCTTGGGCCAGATTAGCCTACATTTTCTTAATAAAATAAACACAGGCTTTACTCCCTTCAGACTTTGTGCTTTGCATGTTGCAGTGACTGTAACGGCGATATTCAAACACACACAAATGACTGGATAACGGCAAATTTTTTAGCCCCGTCTGCTCAAATAATTTGTATATCTGTTTAGAAAGTTGCAGTATAAAATTCCAAACTAACAATTAATAACTTTTTTCCCAAAAACAGATATAGAACTGCATATAGATATGCCTATAGATAACAAAACGGTGCCAATTCTGCCTAAACGCAAGTAATGTTTTTTTTTTTTATTACTTGGCCTTTTCCTTAGTAACTGCTATTCTGTTTTTGCGCAGTGCAGTGTCAGGATTCAGTTGATTCCGCCTCGCCTCTAAAACGCGGCTGCTGCACTAAATGAGCCTTCGCTCGCACCGCTTGTTGCAGGAATGTATTTTAGTGAAATGTAGTTAATATTTGCATCATTAATGATTGATCTCTTCCACCCGCGACACACCCGCAATTAATCAGAATGCATTTTTTTATTACCCGACCCGCGGATTATCCGCAGCGCCTGCGGATATAACTGCCATCCGCGCATCACTACAAGATACACAATATATGCTGCACATCACTCATCCACACAAATATTTAGAAAAGGGTTGCTCATATTGACTGTGTCACGGTGCACACACACGAGGGACGAGGAGACGCTGGAGAATATGTTAACAGGACTTTATTTACGAACCAAGGGAGACGAACACAGGAAGACGTTCAACAGCGGACAGAGAACTAGGGACTGGGAACACTATTTATACACACAGGAGGAGGGGATGACGAGACACACCTGGGAGCAATGAAACATCAAGGGAAACAGCTGGGACAAATGAACTATACTAATCAGGGGAGGAACAGGAAACTAATCAAATAAGGGCATGGGAAGGCACATGGGGAGCAGGACACACACAAAACATGGAACAGAGTCTGACAGACTGGTTAACCTTCAATGGACCGTAAACATTTTTGATTATTAATAGTATAAGTTAAACTGCATTACATTTTAATTTAATTACTTTTCAGACAGTTTAACAATTGACTTATACAATATTTTGTTTCAAACTACTAAAATGTACTAAAATTAAAAAAATACAGAAATCTGTAAAATAACAGAAAAACTACTGGCAGCTTGTTAGAAAACACTCTCTGTCTTTTTATTGGTTCCAGATGTTTTCACCCTCCTCTTCTTCCCTCTCTCACTCGCCCTCCCTGTACAGAGCACTGTTGTTTTCTCTTACTTCCCCCTCCTCCATCTGCTCTCTCTCTCTCTCTCTCTCTCGTATTATGTTTTAGTATCTCTTACTCATATTCGAGGTACGCATGTGCACATGTATGCATTAGCTTTTCTTGGTTCAAATTCATTACTGGTTTTCGTACCGTAATTTACATGACCAACCCAGACATAATTCTTGACTTCTCAGTGTGAATTAAATCACTTTTTTTGGCGCATTTTACCCGTAAAAGATAACCTGCAAAAATTATGCACACCATAAGGCATTTTTCACTTGCAGCCCTTGTGAACAACTATATATCACATAACTAATTAAATGCAAAATTAATAGTAGTTATTAAGATTGATGTGGTTTGGATTCAGTAAAAAGTGCTTGGAAAAAAATGACCAGAATATCAAGTTGCACAATTTTGCACACACACACATACATACACATATATGTATGTACACACACACAGTACTGTGCAAAAGTCTTAAGCCATAAACACACTGCACGATTTTCACCTCTCCCAGAAAGATTGGCATCATGAAACAATCGTGGCGATTTCTGTGATCGTGGCTCCTACTCGGTGCTCTTATGTCCAGGGTTTGAAATTAACACCCGCCAACCCGCCAAATGTGGGTAAAAATCAGCTGTGGCAGGTAACGCTGTCAAATCACTAGCCAATTTGGCGGGTTACTTTTCGTAAGTTATGTTCACTCATTAATTTCTTGGGGAAGGTCATGCAAGCCAAATCTGCGCAGGTTTAGCGCAAATACTGAACTTGTGAGTCATCATCGAGTATATTGCAAAAACCAAACAAAACACACCTACAGAGGCACACATACGCGACGTGATGAAGTCTCAACACAGGCTTTAGTGCGCGTGCGCATTTAGAGTGCGTTCTTTCACTGCATGATTCAGTCTATTAATATGCATTAAGAATGATCCCATAATTCAAGATAAGGGGGCAGAAAATGTATATATTTATATCAATTCATATAGTTAATCAATATCACACGAAGAGTGCGTTTTTTTTCTTAAACAATATCACATTTGTAACCATGCTGATTTATTTATTGAACTGTTGTATAAAATCAATAAGTTAATGTCAAGAGACTTACGTTTTAGACACCATATTGGCTGTTTTTGCGCTATTTCAGCAACAAAAAGCATTCCAAACATAGCCACAGCAGTTTTGCGTCTCTGAGCAACATGACGTTGTTTCATTCCTGAATGAATCAACCGTTTAAATGATTCGGTTCAATCGCAATGACTCACTTAACAGTGACTTGCTACCATCTACTGGCGGTTTTAATTTCACATTTAAAGTATCTTTTCATTTTTTAAATAATTTCAAATATCAGTATTCAACATTTCATGTTTAAAATATCAAAACATTATTTATGCATTTGTAACTGCAGGTTAAAGCATTCCATTTCCCTCTAAGCTGCATTAACATGTGTAAATACATCTAAATGCCACGTCATATGCAACTTCTGCAAAGATGAATTTTATTGATACTGATTTCATTTGTTTAGTAACAGCCTAAATGTATTATTATTATAATTGACTGATTTTTACCTTTTATGGGCTTTTATTTATTTATTTATTTTTTTACCTTTTTCTAAAAGTGTACATCATCTTTTGAGTCAAATTCTTACATTTAATCAATTTAAACTTATTGGAAAAGATTCATTTCTATCACTGCTGTGTACTGACCACACAGAATATGAAGAATATCAAAAACTCTAGGAGTCAGCTGTCCACGGTAGTCCTTAAGATATCAGCCTAATAACACACTCGGCAAAATATCGTCTTATCTTTATCGATAAAATCCCAGAAAATATTGAGATAATTTTTTGTTAATATCGCACACCCCTAGTACTGACACAATATGATTTGCAGCGGTCGCTTTGTCACGCCCAGTGTAGACAGCCTCAAGCTGGTGGTTTATTTATGTCTTTTTATTTATTTATTAATTGGCTAGTAGAAGTTATGAATGGCCGGTAACTTAAAAATTTAGTAGCCAAATTGTCTGGTGAGTGAAAAAGTAAATTTCAATCCCTGCTTATGTCGTACAGTGAGAGAGGTTCAAAGACAGCCGTTGTCACAGTCTTGCGACCAAAGATAGCCTACGATACAGAATGATCATCGCACAGTGTGTTTGCTGGTACGATCCACGTTAACTGACCAACCAATATAAATGCGACATGAAATCAACGCGACATGGCGCTTAAACATAAAACTGCTTACCTCAAGCTCTTATCCCTTCCACTTTTTCAGCACACATAAAAAACTACAACTGCCGAAGTGTGATTCATCATGCTCTTTTTGTTTACCACTAGCACATGCTAATGACGTTTTATTCTTCTATAATAACGTGCGTCATATCGTACCAGTCAATAGTTGTCATCATCGTACAGTCTACACACGTCGTAGCCAAGTTTATTAGATCCATGTCACACAGTGTGACATGCAGTGATCTTATAGGATTGCTAAAATCATGCAGTGCGTTTTAGGCATAAGGCCACTAGTATTTTTACCAGCTAAAAGGAGAGAGATCAATGAACTGAACTAATGAGCTGATGATCTCAATCAGGTGTGTTAAATAAGGGAGACATGCAAGATGTGCAGAGCAAGGGTCCCCCAAGACTGGAATTGAAAACCGTTGCTGTAGTGTGTTAGTAGGAAATATCAGTTTACATTACCAAATTCATTTTGCCATTAATTGTAATAATTCAGTGAGATTTTTGTCTGACAACAGCCAGTGCTCCACACAGAGATCTGATCTGATCATCATCCAGTCTGCCTGGAATGACATGAAAAAACAGAACAAACTGAGACAGACTCAATCCAGGAGAACTGTGGCAACATCTCCGTTTCTTCATGTCATTCCAGACAGATTTAGAAATGTAAAGTGACATTTTCTACTGACGCACTATAGCAAAACATAGAAATAATAACTGATTTTAAATCATTTTTAGCTGGTGAAAATACTAGTGGCCTAAGACTACATTGTTACCAAAACACTAACCTTTACCCTACATGTGAATTGTTTTTATTCTTTTCCAGATTATTGACCGGCAGATCCAGGAGGAAGAGTTCGAGATAATTGGGGTGTCCAAAAAAAATGACAAGAGCTGCGTCCGAAATCGCATACTTCCATACTATATAGTAGGCGAAAAACAGTATGCGAGGCGAGTAGTATGTCCGAATTCATAGTATTCGAAAAACAGTAGGCGAGAAGTACCCGGATGTAGGGCTGTAGTACTCGAGTCCGATCTCGAGACATTTTTCTATGGTCTCGGACTCGTTGGTGTTTGCACTCGGACTTGTCTCGGACTTGGTCATTGGACTCGCCAAATGTTCGCTAGCTAAATAGGTGACTGTACTTACCTTATTTGATAAATGATTTACAATCATTATTTACAGACGAAGGCGTGATATTTTATTAATTTAGTCATTTATCAGACGCTTTTATCCAAAGCGACTTACAAATGAGGACAACAGAAGCAATCAATTGTAGTATTAAAACAACTAAAAACGGATCCAAAACTAAAATCTAAAACTTTATAAATACTACCTATACACATTTTAAAAATAAAGAGATTAAATAAAAATGACAAATGCATACAACAAAATTCCATAAAGCTAAAAACGATTCAAAATAGTAAAGAACAAAAGGTATAAGGGTATAATAACGATTCTAACATAACACTAAGCCAAACACCAGAAAAAAAACTACATGTGTATGTACAACCACACACACATACATGTATATATACAGTGGGTACGGAAAGTATTCAGACCCCCTTACACCCAAGCTCATCCTTCTCAACAGTAGGCTGGACGACTACGTTGTGCCAGCCCATTTCTATGCAGGCGACCCTGACGACTTGGTAAACCAGCTACCACTGAAACTGAAAGTCAGGCATATACAAAGACATGTCCTTAACATAAAATGCCTGGATTCACCTAAAAGTGAGGAATCGCTGAATCTACTTCAGGATGGGGCATCTCTAGATCCTGGTCAGAGTGGGGAATCACTAGATGGAGACATGGAATCTCTGGACCCAGCTGAGCGCATGGAATCCCTCGATTCAATGTAGTAAATCGAGTAATGTTGATTTACACTTTGGAAAAAAGACATGGTTAAGTTTTTTTTTTTTTTAACTTTTCTGTAATTTAATCTAACTTAATTTGAAAAATTCACTAAAATAATAACTATTCAACCTTATCTTTCTGTAAGTAATGTTCAACCTAATATTGTGTAATGTTCAATAATTTAGTTTATAGTTTAAATTGTTACTTAGTTTAATTTCTTATTTGTTCTTCTATTTAATTTGCATGATTGTAGATGATTTATTTGTGTAATTCCTAGTTAGTAATTGTGCAATGCAATTAGGAATTTATAATTTATAAGTCTGATCATTTCATACCTCCCCACCACACATACACTTATAGATAATACTTAAACCCTTAATGCTGTAGAAACCTAAAGTATTAAAGTTAACGCTAACATACAGGCCAAAAAAAACAATGAATGCTGCGGTCAATTTACCTCGGAAGTCGAAGCTGGGAATAACAATAACATCACATCCAAGTGGGCCGTGTTATACTAGAGAAGTCAGAAAAATAGGTGTGTTTGACTTGAAGCAGCGCCGCGCAGACCGATCGGTGTTTGACATTAACTTACTATAGACATTAAAGAGCTATAGAGAGCAGATGGCTCTGCATGCTTTCGAATCGCTCTAGCTGAACTTTGATGTGCAGCACCACTTCATGTCGAACATGCCTAATGTAATTGAGTTCACTCATGTTAGCATTAGCATTGTTAGCAAAAACAAAGCATTGCACCGCATTTTGTAACTGCAGACACTCACATACACCATAGCAACATGTTCGCAGATAGAGGTTGAGCAATAAGTGTATGACTCAATAATGACATGTGAATATAACAGCTTTATAATAAAAATTATAGTATTTATAGCTTTCACTTAGGTTTCTTCTTCTTCTGTGGTTTTTATTTAGTGGTTTGCAAACGAAGTACATTACCGCCATCTGCAGGACTGAAGACTCATTGGGATATCAAATTTTAAAATCTACTGTGTGTGTGTGTGTATGTGTATATATATATAAAAAAATACAATCTGTTTTCAAGCTGAGTTTCATTCAGAAAAATCATGACAGCCTTAATTATATATTGTGTGCCAGGCAGACTCAAGTTTTTTTAAGCTCAATCCATTATTCGACGCCCTCTGTAGTTCTTTCCTGTTTTCAGAGTATTTCACTTACGTTTCACGTAGGGAGCAGCCATCTTGAACTCTCAACTTCGTGTTGAGCGAAGCGGACAGAGTTCCGAGAAGGAACCCCTACCTGCGTGAGCGTTCCGTTTGAAAAACCCCACATGGAACTCTGAATATCCTACCTCCGATGAGAAAAATTGCATGCAGCATAAATCCAGTCTTTCCCCACCAGGGTGCTGTCAGTACCGGTACCTTCCCCGACTCCTTTCTGCCACTCACCTGAGCGCTGTCATTGTCATTTTCACGTGGTGGTTGTTTTGGTCCTGTCATTTTCATCCACACGTGGTGGAGCAATCAGCACTAATTCGCGGTGCTGCTCGCTCTATTAGCCCGCACCTGGTACTCGTTCCCACTTCCTATATATTCCTGTCTTTGTCTTCTTTCGGCGTGGGTATGTCTTACGTGTTTTTGTGCCATATGGGCGCATTTTGAGTTTTCACTCTCCTCTATACTCTCTGCACTATTTCCAGGAGCCTCAGGCAAGGAATTAATATTGCGGTTGTGGACAGTGAGGTCGGATTGGGAGTACGACACTGGACGTTTCCAGTATTCCCCTCAACCCTCTGTCTTGGTGAATGTGTGCGCAGGGAGCGCCACACCACTGCATTCCCCTGAGACTTTGGTGTTTCACGCCTTTGCTGGCTTGGTGTTCAGAATAAAGTTTTTTGATTTGAACTGCATTTGAGTCCTCCGTTCCTGTTTCCAGTATTGCCCTCAGCCCTCTGTCTTGGTGAATGTGTGCGCAGGGAGCGCCACACCACTGCATTCCCCTGAGACTTTGGTGTTTCACGCCTTTGCTGGCTTGGTGTTCAGAATAAAGTTTTTTGATTTGAACTGCATTTGAGTTCTCCTGTTCCTTCCCTGACAGGTGCTTTGTAAGGTCTGTGATCCGTATAGAACAGGCCCCATGGTTTGGCACGCATGTGATTTGCAGATTGGTTGCAAAGTTTAAGATAACAGAGTGAAACTTGATCTTTTGCATGTGTTTCTAAATCTTACCATTCAATCAATTTTTAACACTTTATTATTTTCATTAACACATTCAACAATACACATGAAACAAGACATTTAAAGAGACACTTAAGCATTTAAAGTAATTAATCTCCCATTTATATATCTATAGTGTTGTGGAATAAACAAGGCTCAGACTCAAAATTCATTGATCAATCAGGGTCAGAAAAGGTTTTGAGGGGCAGTGTTGCCAAGTCATTGGGCTACTTTTACACTGTTGCCGTGGGTTGTTTTTCATGTCAGCAGGTTGAAGCAACTCCAATAACATGATATTTATCCCCTGGAACGTGATTTTTAACTGGGGACCCCCTCGAAACGTGATTGGGCTAGTTATGAGTAACGATTTGGTGGGTTTTCTTGTGAAAACCTGGCAACCCTGTTGATGGGGAAAAGGGGATAAAGTGCTATCTCCAGTCAGTTTCAGTGACCACAACAACATAGATTAACATCATCTTTCTACCTACATGATTGGACTATCCATCCATCCATCCATCCATCTCTGACAGACTGCATTGCATTCAAAACATTCAAACTTCAAGCTTTTAAAAATTACTTTAACCTTTTCAGTGGTGTGTTTAAAATATTCTAGTGGTCCCCCCAGAGTGACTTTTTTTTAGGCGACCGTTATTTTAGAACGTTTCCCCTTACTGTTTCCATGGCGACGTGTCATGCTTGTCATGTCACACACCGCGGCCACAATAACACTGTATGACAGATGGATCGCTTTTATTTCGATTTTAATTTTTTATTCAAAATATTTATAAACTTGCTTACCATTTCATGAACAATCTGATATTCCGATTCACAAATATGTGTAAATGAGTGTGTTTTGTCGTTTAAAAACCTTTCTAAATTATCTTGATCGTGAACTGTAATTGTTTGTTCACGCTGCAGTTCAGAGAGTCCTGTCAGTCGGATTTACAGCATGTGAATTCATCAATTTCTCCCGAAATACATGCAAATAAGTGGCCGGTGAACTGAGAAAAGAATAGAGTGAACTTTATAGTTACTTACACTATGTGTCTCTGATATTAATACGTAGCCAAATTATATTTTAATGGATTGTTATGGCTGCTTCCATAAACATCCGTGTGTATTTTACGAACTTTAAATGTATTGTTTTACTAGTACTTATATGTATTTAAATGTCTGAAACCTAAAATAAACATTATGTAGTTAAAAACACTGCATAGTTGTGATTATATGACAAGTGCAGCGGTGTCTCAGCATCAGTTAAAGCGTGAAAACGCAGTTTGAATTTGGCAGTTAAGTGACGTCACCGAACGGTCTAAATCCCATATGTGGGACCGTACTGCTCAACAGGTTAAACGAGGCATTTTAGGGACCGTACCGCTAAACTTCAGACTGAAAACTATCAAACTTAAAACTTTTTAAACTTCTAAAACTTTTCAAACTTTTCAAACTGACTTTCTCTTTTTTTTTTATAGACTGTATTGCCTTTAAAACATTCACTTTAATCTTTCAAACTATTTCAAACTGAAAATGGTCAAACTTTTCAAACTTTTTTAAACTTTTCAAACTTTCTGGTCTGGCTTTCTCAAGCCAACTTCAAAGTTTGTCTCGACAAACTTTTTATCTAGTTATTCTTCTTCTGAGACTAAAATTATCAAGACTAACTCCTAGAGCTTTAACTCTACAACCACCAAACTCTGGACTGTTCTGAAGTTTGTTGCTATATCTTTTCTAAGTGATCGCACTGACGGTTTTCATAAAACTGAAGATTAAAAATCATAAAAATCCTATATACTTACACTGGAGTTTGAATAGTCTTGGCTAATTTGAACATTCCGTCAATGTATTTAGATTTGAATTTTGACAGTTGATGACTCAATTAAGCTGCCATTCTATGTACTATTTCTAAGCCATTTACACTCATTTATTCCATGAGTAGTGACAGTCGGAGAGTATTATAGCATTTACGGTAATGCATGTACTGTGTGAAATGCCTGTCAGTGTTGTGTGTAACTAATAAAGTTAATACAGGACGTTTTGGTCGTTGCTGTGTACCTGTTGAATCAACGCGACGACATGGAAAAGTTT
>NW_015623670.1:24432-25461 GCF_001515625.1 Sinocyclocheilus rhinocerous
ATATTTGAATGGATTGTTATTGCTGCTTCCATAAACATCCGTGTGTATTTTACGAACTTTAAATGTATTGTTTTACTAGTACTTATATGTATTTAAATGTCTGAAACCTAAAATAAACATTATGTAGTTAAAAACACTGCATAGTTGTGATTATATGACAAGTGCAGCGGTGTCTCAGCATCAGTTAAAGCGTGAAAACGCAGTTTGAATTTGGCAGTTATGTGACGTCACCGAACGTTTTAAATCTCATCATATGTGGGACTGTACTCCCAGGGGCACGGAAATAAAAATCCCATATTTGGGACCGTACCGCTCAACAGGTTAAACTTCAGACTGAAAACTATCAAACTTAAAACTTTTTAAACTTCTAAAACTTTTCAAACTTTCTGGTCCGACTTTCTCTTTTTTTTTTATAGACTGTATTGCCTTTAAAACATTCACTTTAATCTTTCAAACTATTTCAAACTGAAAATGGTCAAACTTTTCAAACTTTTTTAAACTTTTCAAACTTTCTGGTCTGGCTTTCTCAAGCCAACTTCAAAGTTTGTCTCGACAAACTTTTTATCTAGTTATTCTTCTTCTGAGACTAAAATTATCAAGACTAACTCCTAGAGCTTTAACTCTACAACCACCAAACTCTGGACTGTTCTGAAGTTTGTTGCTATATCTTTTCTAAGTGATCGCACTGACGGTTTTCATAAAACTGAAGATTAAAAATCATAAAAATCCTATATACTTACACTGGAGTTTGAATAGTCTTGGCTAATTTGAACATTCCGTCAATGTATTTAGATTTGAATTTTGACAGTTGATGACTCAATTAAGCTGCCATTCTATGTACTATTTCTAAGCCATTTACACTCATTTATTCCATGAGTAGTGACAGTCGGAGAGTATTATAGCATTTACGGTAATGCATGTACTGTGTGAAATGCCTGTCAGTGTTGTGTGTAACTAATAAAGTTAATACGGGATGTTTTGGTCGTTGCTGTGTACCTGTTGAATCAACGCGACGACATGGAAAAGTTT
>NW_015623670.1:26663-37670 GCF_001515625.1 Sinocyclocheilus rhinocerous
ATATTTGAATGGATTGTTATTGCTGCTTCCATAAACATCCGTGTGTATTTTACGAACTTTAAATGTATTGTTTTACTAGTACTTATATGTATTTAAATGTCTGAAACCTAAAATAAACATTATGTAGTTAAAAACACTGCATAGTTGTGATTATATGACAAGTGCAGCGGTGTCTCAGCATCAGTTAAAGCGTGAAAACGCAGTTTGAATTTGGCAGTTATGTGACGTCACCGAACGTTTTAAATCTCATCATATGTGGGACTGTACTCCCAGGGGCACGGAAATAAAAATCCCATATTTGGGACCGTACCGCTCAACAGGTTAAACTTCAGACTGAAAACTATCAAACTTAAAACTTTTTAAACTTCTAAAACTTTTCAAACTTTCTGGTCCGACTTTCTCTTTTTTTTTTATAGACTGTATTGCCTTTAAAACATTCACTTTAATCTTTCAAACTATTTCAAACTTTTCAAACTTTTTAAAACTTTTCAAACTTTCTGGTCTGGCTTTCTCAAGCCAACTTCAAAGTTTGTCTCGACAAACTTTTTATCTAGTTATTCTTCTTCTGAGACTAAAATTATCAAGACTAACTCCTAGAGCTTTAACTCTACAACCACCAAACTCTGGACTGTTCTGAAGTTTGTTGCTATATCTTTTCTAAGTGATCGCACTGACGGTTTTCATAAAACTGAAGATTAAAAATCATAAAAATCCTATATACTTACACTGGAGTTTGAATAGTCTTGGCTAATTTGAACATTCCGTCAATGTATTTAGATTTGAATTTTGACAGTTGATGACTCAATTAAGCTGCCATTCTATGTACTATTTCTAAGCCATTTACACTCATTTATTCCATGAGTAGTGACAGTCGGAGAGTATTATAGCATTTACGGTAATGCATGTACTGTGTGAAATGCCTGTCAGTGTTGTGTGTAACTAATAAAGTTAATACGGGATGTTTTGGTCGTTGCTGTGTACCTGTTGAATCAACGCGACGACATGGAAAAGTTTTCTCCACCCGAAAGTTTTATCTCAGTGTGGTGTGGGCTTGTGAAAGGTTCTCCAAGTACTTGTATGGCCTGGACATTTTTGTTATTCACACAGATCATAAGCCATTGGTTCCACTTATCAACAGCAAGGAAATCGACATGGTTCCTCTGAGATGCCAGAGATTGTTGATTCGGCTGATGAAGTTCAATGCTAAAGCTCAGTATGTTCCAGGAAAATTACTGGTTGTCGCCAATACTCTTTCTAGACATCCATCTTCGACACCACAGCTGGATTCTCTGGAGCTTACCGACGATATTGTGGCCCTGGAAGACTCCACTAGGGCTGCATGGCCAATGTCATGCTCTCGTCTGGATGAGGTTATCAAAAGCACGAAGGCCGATCATAAGCGGCAGTTGATCATGAGGTATGTTAGACAGGGATGGCCAAAGAATCCCTCTCAAGTTCCAGAACACATTAAACCTTACTTTGCTGTGAAGGATATGTTGTCTGTGTGTAATAACCTTCTGATTTACAGCAACAGGATCGTCATTCCAAGAGCCTTGAGAGCGGAAATCAAAGCAAAACTTCATGATGGTCACATGTAGTGTTGCTTTCGTCAACGAAAATTATGACTAAATATCGTCGTCAACGAACCTTTATCACGTGACGAAAACGAGACAAGACGCAACGTAAATGCTGGTCATGTGACGATGACTATAATTAAATGTATAATGCAATATTGTTGAACCGATGGACGGCCAGCCGGGGTTCGTCTTTGGGAGACAAAGAAGACAAACTTTTGTGTACTTCTAACATGTTTGGTTGGTAAAATAAATGTTGTAAATTCAAATCAGAGCGTCTTCCGTGTCTGGAATGGATGTATTCTTGAGTCTATAAGGTAACAATAATATAATAAGATAACCTTGTTTGAAATGGGTTTGGCTAAAAGAACATTTTGGTTTCGTCTATACTACTAGGTACTTATACTATATTGACTGGGTTAAATAGAATTGCATTACTAAAAAGAGACTAGTTTTAGTCAATGAAAATTGTATTTGAGACTAAAATGACATCAGTTTTCGTCGACTAAAACTAGACGAAAATAGTCATGGATAATTCTGACTAAAATAAGACTAAAATGCTCAGACTTTTAGTTGACTGAAACTTGACTAGACTAAAAAGAGTATGAACATGACTAAAACTAATAAAAACTAAAATGACAGCTTCACACAAAGACTAGACTAAAACTAAAATTAAAACAGGCCGCCAAAAACAACACTAGTCACATGGGAATCGTCAAGTGTAGATAACGTGCGAAACAAAGTGTTTGGTGGCCTGGGATTAGCAAGGAGATCCAGGTATTTACAGAGAACTGCGTGTTCTGTCAAACGAATAAACCAACACCGCGTCGAGAACCCCTGATGACTACCCCATTACCGAACGCACCGTGGGTGAAAATTGCAGCCGACATCTGCGAAGGTGATAAAAAGAACTACCTCGTGGTGGTCGATAATTTTCGAGATTCATCGACATTCCTGTCATGTCTGGAAGGTAAGCAAAGACCATGACACTGAGAACGAGCAACATGTTTGCCAGGTGAGGTTGTCCTGATACCCTCATTATTGACAATGGTCCACAATTCATGAGTCAGCAATGGATTTTGCAAAAGCTTACGGGTTTCAGCACATCACCTTGAGCCTGTATTTTCCACAGTCTAATGGAGAGGCTGAAAGAGTTGTGGGAACCGCAAAGCATATCCTCAAGCAAGATGATCCCTTCTTGGCTCTTCTAGCCTACAGAGTAGTGGTGCGCGGATGAGCTAAAACGTCACCCGAATCCGGAGCTTCAAATAAATTATCCACCCGCCAACCGCCCGCACCTGTATTTTTGTCTGATTTAGATAACCGCACCCGATCATCACATTAGGGTTCATACGGTCATGAAAAACCTGGAAAAGTCATTGAACAGCAATTTCCAGGCCTAGAAAGTTTTGGAAAAATAAATAAATTCAAAAAGTTTTTGATAAGTCATGAAAATCTATTTCACAATTCTCTGTATAATAGAATTATGTTTAATCAGATCCTGAATTTCGTTGCGGGATTGCGCATACATCGCATTACTCATTCCCGCAGCTTTCGACTTTAAAATGAGGGAAATTACTGCAAACCCTTTATTCATTATAGCGTGTAGGTTAGATGAGTAAATAAATCCACACAAACCATCAGATGAAAACAGCGTAAGTGATTCAGCTGTACCGCGTCTTCTCTCTTTGACTTTCGCTTCACATCAACGCATCTAGAGCTGCTGTACGCTGCGATAGAAGACTTTAGCTTGCGTTTCGGGACAGTTGAGAGAATTGTCAATTGCCTAATCGGTCATTGTTGCATCGAAACAAAAATGTATTATTTTCACGTCTTTTTAAGCCATTCGGTACTCGCGCTCTCCAGAGGCGCGTGCGCTCACAGTCACATCCAAAGCGCGTACTGCCAGTACCAAATTGAGAAAGTACTGCAGAGTAACTCCTATCCAGGCGACAGGATGTAGTCCCGCACAGTTAATGCTAGTGCCTGTCCTGGAAAAGAAACTGGTACCTAAGTGGCCCGACTTCTCAAAGGTGAGAGTGAGAGACAACATGGCAAAATGCAGAATGCCACAGCATCTGGTTTAAGTGCAGCCCTGTGGCATGTTACAATTTTGCCACCATTGCTGAACGCTCTCTCAGATGGAGCACTGGTGGCAGGGATGCATAAATACTGCCGAGCTAGCTTTGCAATGCGGGGAAAATTTGCCTGATGACATCTCCACCAGTCCAAAGGGTCTGCATTACTGTCAACCTCTGTTGTCTGCAAGTAGGTTCTCAGCTCCATTTTGATGCTTTCCTCCTCTGAGAGTGTGTCTC
Source organism: Sinocyclocheilus rhinocerous (assembly GCF_001515625.1). NCBI lineage: Eukaryota > Metazoa > Chordata > Actinopteri > Cypriniformes > Cyprinidae > Sinocyclocheilus > Sinocyclocheilus rhinocerous. The sequence goes on from NW_015623670.1 coordinate 30,556, forward strand.
CACTGCAGCCCAAGCTGCTGGTTCTCTGTCCAGCTTCTTCAAAAGGCAGAGCTGCCAAAGTCTTTTTTCCTCAGGAGGAGGAACAGGCCCTGCTGCTGCTGCGGCAGCCCCTGAGAGAGCATCTTCTTGTTGATTCTTTAGTGACTTTATTTCTTCGACTGCTCTGAGAAAGAAAAGGTGGAGCAGGTTATATTCAATGTAGGTGGTTCTGAATCGTGGATCAAGAAAAGACGCAATATTGAGCAGGTCATTTGTGATCGGGTCGGAATATTTATTCATTCAAGTAGGCTAGAATGTTTCTCTTCACATCCTTGGTCAGCTGAGTATCGTTCTCTTCCTCAGCAAGAATGGATGTGTTGAAGAGATGGAGTACTGGCTTGAGGTAGGAGACGCTGACATATTGCTCTCCAAACAAGGCATCTGTGAAGTCCTGGAGTGGGCTCAACACCTTGTTGACAGCCACATCTTGCCAACTGAGGACCAAGTGCCTTGATTTCCTCTCAGCTTTTAGAACCTGACTAATGGCCCTCTCTTGCTCAAGTACTCTTTGTATCATCATGTGACGTGATCCCCACCTGGTAGGCATCTCAGTTGTGAGCACGTGCTTTGGAAGACCCAGTTCCTCCTGAGCAATGGCCAGGTCCCTCCTTTTCTTCCAAGAGTATGAGAAGGCTGACACAATTTTTTTGCAGACACCTACTGTGCGCGTTGTATGCGGTCATCTTTCACACCTCTCTCTCTGTAAAAAATGACAAACAATGATATTAGTTTGCTTATCCTAATGTCAATAACAGATTCATTAATCTATAGCCTAAATTGCTCTAATTTTCGACTGGGTATAACATATCTGGGATCCAGTGTCTTGATCATCCTCCTGAAGCAGTCTTTCTCAACAGTATTAAGCGGGACCATGTCTTTGGCTAGGTGGACAGTGATAAGAGTTTGTAATCTCGATCCACCGTTTGCTTTTCTTGTCGTAGGCAGTCCCTCTAGCAAACGCGTCTTCAAGTGACATCTGACTTGACTTTTTCTTTTACTTTTCCTGTGTTACCTGCTGATGTGGAGGACGCTGACCTTAGTTTCATGCATTCTTGATATTCCAAGACATGTTTACAGCTAAGGTGGTGGAGCAAATTGCTCGTGTTACCGCCCCCGGCGACAACTTTAGCCCGACAACATTAGCAGAAAATAGTTGTTTGGTCGACGTCAGATTTTTTAAAACCAATGAACCTCCAAACACGGCTCCTCTTTTTGGCACAAGTTCTTCTGTGTCATCAAGTTCTTCAGTTTCCGAACTTTCGTCTATTTTATCCATCTTCACCGTCACGCTTAGTAACGTATTCAGCTGTGTGCAACAGTAAAAAAGGAACCCTTCTGAAACTGTGTCGCGCCGCGTTCCGAACAAAAAGCGTCATACACCGGTATTGCGGTATTTTAAAAAATTCATATCATAAGAAAAATGAACACCGGTATTCGGTATGAACCGGTATATTCAATTCAATTCAAGTTTATTTGTATAGCGCTTTTCACGATGCAAATCGTTGCAATGCAACTTTACAGAAAATTAAGTTTCTACAATATTTAGTGGTAGCTTATCAGTGGTGACTGTCAGTTAATGTACATATGGCAGAAATGTACGGAAAAGTCAATTAAAGACGTAATCAAACAGACAAACACTGATTGCATCATATAATAATTGCCGTTATTAAACTTATAGCAAAATGTGGTAGTTCTGTATGTTGTTTCAGGGTTGGCATCATCTGAGGTCCTCTGAGGGGTTGGCATCATCTCTTCTCAGGTGTTCTGGATCCAGACTGAAGCTTGTGTAAATCCTAGTTACGCAATAACCGGTATACCGCCCAGCACTACGCCACAGTCGTTTGTGCATATGCAACTCCATGATCCTACATAATTCGCACAGAGCAGGGAGACCCGAGGAGAAACAGGAAACATCACGTTTTGAGGCAGAGATGAGTTGAAGCAGCGAAGTAGTAAGGAGGGAGAGCTGTGGACAGAAAACAGACACCGGCTGAACAACATCTAAATACTCAAGATCGTAACGAAATCCAACTTGATCCAGCACAACCAAAAACCGTTGTTACGACAAGAGCAAGAGTTGTTTAACAGCCTGCGTACTTAAAAGACTTTATAGTTAATACATAGATTGCTACTTGAGGCAGAATAATCCTCAGCGGATATGTGGGTGCCCGGTAGTCTACCCGGAATCCCTAGTTAGTCATTTATGATTCTGAAAGAAACCCTAATCTTTAACCAATTGTTTGAATAACATACTTACTGCATTAACATGGAAAGGATACATGGAAAGCCGTTTTGCTTCTCATGTTTATTGTTACCATTGTAAAATGTTAATACGTTAACACAAAGCATTGTTGTTTAAAAAGAGGGAAGATGTAATGACAGTCAGAGAGTATTATAGCATTTACGGTAATGCATGTACTGTGTGAAATGCCTGTCAGTGTTATGTGTAACTAATACAGTTAATACAGGACGTTTTGGTCGTTGCTGCGTACCTGTTGAATAAATGAACAAAAGTCAGAACGAGGAATCGCATGTATCATCTTTTGAGTTAATGCCATCCTAACATTACACCATGGTCTATCTGAATACTGGATTCTGATTGGCTGGCAGGTATGCAGTAAAACCGTTTAATGCACAGGTAGTTCCAAGTCAGTTTAATCACCGTTCCATATTAATGCGCTGCTTTAATTGATGCACACAAACCCACACACAAAACATTAGTAACCATAGTAACTCAGTGACAGTTGCACACCGATTGAAAACATTTAGTATTTTATTAGCCAAAATGGATGATTTTTGCGTGTCATTTAACTTGTACGGTGAATATGGTAATTTTGATAAATGGGCAGAGGCCCAAGATAAACTTGACCTGGAGAAGATGTCAAAAAAGGAAAGTAATAGCTAAAAGCGGTACAAGGAATTAACACCAGAAGAGCTCAAGCAGATACAAAGATGAGATTAACACAAAAAATACAACTAAATGGGCAATTAACACTTTCTCAGACTTTTTGTCTCAAAATCAGGATTTTTTTTGTTACTGAGACCTACTCCGCTTCTCTTCTCAACGAGACACTGCGGGAGTTTTATGCCACTGTATTTGCGGCCGGCGCTGGTCTGCACAGTGTTGCAAGTCTGATGTGTCTCAGAGCAGGTATTAACCGCCATATCAAAAAACACAATAGCATAAGTGACAAAGACTTCAAGTCAAGCAATACAGTCTTTAAATCGGTCATAAAGTGCTACAGGAAAAGTGGAAAAGACACCAGCATTCATCACCCACGTAACACCAAGTCCGACCTGCAGAAAATTAAAAATTCACCCGCACTCTCCCCTTTCACACCCATCGGGTTTGTGAGAAAGGTTTGGTTCGACATACAGCTATGTTTTGCACGGAGGGGAAGAGAAGGAAACCGCAACCTATCAAAGGAGTCTTTCGTTCTCCGGAAAGACGAGAATGGGATGGAGTACCTGACCCTGGCGCATAACCATGAAACGAAAAATCACAAGGATCCCACTGCATCAGGTAGAGAAAATTTGCACGGATTTATGTTTGCGAGCCCCGCCGACCCACTTTGTCCCATGGACAGCTTTAAAAAATACCTCTCAAAGTGTCCAGAAGATGCCGGAGCATTCTATCTGCATCCGAGACGCATTCCTCTGTTAAATCTCGAGGACACCGACGTGTGGTTCACCAGGGAGCCGATGGGGATCAACTACCTCAGCAATATGCTAAAAAAATATTTGCGAAGAGGTAGCTAACACATTTTATTATTTACATCGTTTTCCAGCCTATTAATTTATTTATTTCGTGGTTATAATAATTTCCAAATCTAAATTGCATGTTTGAAATTCCTTTTTCAGGTGGAAGGTATCTCTAACATTTACACAAACCATAGTCTACGGAGCACTGCTGTTGGTCGCTTAACTAATCAAGGGAAAGTCGTGGCCTAATGGTTAGAGAGTCAGTCTCGTAACCCAAAGGTTGCGGGTTCGAATCTCGTACCGGCAGGGATTGTGGGTGGGGGGAGTGAATGTACAGCGCTCTCTCCCACCTTTGGTCTCTCCCAATACCACGACAAGGCAAGGCACCAAACCCCCCACTGCTCCGGGTGTGTGTGTGTTCACTGCTGTGTGTGCACTTTGGATGGGATAAATGCAGAGCACTTACACTATACTTGGCCACATGTCACGTCACTTTCACTAACTGACGCAGGACTAGAAAGTTGGCAGATCATGTCAGTGACAGGCCACCGATACGAGGCTAGTTTGCGGTCTTACTGGGCCCCATCATTGTCTGACAGGAGAGCATGGAGCAACATTCTGACATCTCGAGCCTCAACAAGCAAGGAAAAACACTGTGTGCTCACACATCCATCCTCCTCCAAGCTTAAACCTGAAATAACCCTACCATTTTCCATGTCTAATTTCACAATTAATGGAAATGTAGAGTTCAACATTCATTAGCCTCAATCGACAGTAAATAAATAAGTGAAAAAATCAGTTTTAACTTTTTATTTGATTTTATTTACTTTATTGCATTTCAATAGGCTAAGTGTAATGTTATAGCACTATTTCTGTGTCTTTATTTATAAGTATATAAACTGCGCTAAGGTGCCGCAAGCACAGGATCTCTCTCTCGGTCCTAGAAACATTTTCAAACGGTTAAAACATTTTTCCCCCTGATTTGATCTGTATTAATGCATTTCAATAAATATAAATGTTAAAGCACTACTTCATTTCTGTCTATATTTATACTTGAAGTAAACTAGAAATGTCTGACATAGGCTATATCACACGATCTTTCTCTCACTCTCGATAATTAATTTAAATAAATGGTATAATTAATTCAAATAAATGTTATCTTACCGCACTATTTCATCTCTGTGTCTGATTTGAAGTGGGCAGAATGCTAGCGTTAACGTGCCATAACTGACGAAAATAAATGTCATTTTTACACATTCGGTCAAATATTGCGCTGCAAAGAGCAATACTAGTTTTAACTTGTCTATAACTTGGCAAATGACCATGGAATAAGCGGGATAATCAACGGCTAGCCGTGCATTAAAGGATTTTAAATGCACTTCGCGGACGCAACCAATCTCCACTTCGCGTTGGGCGGTTCTTTGCCTCCACGTCATAAATTTAAAATCCTTTAATGCACGGCTAGCCGTTGATTATCCCTTACTCTATCTATCATCGAGTATTTCTTATCTATTTATCTATCTATCTATCAACATGCTAGTAAGCTTAACCAATGCAGTCTGATCCGGAAAGATAATTAATTAGTTCATCTTTTGAGTCTTTCGTTATTTTGTCACGTGACGTGACCGCAACCTTCCCAATCCTTACAAACGGGTGCAGTTATTATTATTTACTCTTACAGTTACATGATGCATTTCTGGTCTCAAATTTTATTTCAAATTTATTTCTTAGTTTATAAATGTGTGAATTTCTGTCATGATGGTTCTTTTTCCTGTGGTAATAAAGAGTTGGTTATACTTTAAATTTTGTTCATATGATAACAAAATCACTTTGATAAAGCAGAGATACTCGTTTTTTTTCTTTTTGCATTGGTTAAGCTTATGGGGCTGTCACGTGATGAACGAACGACTCGAAAACCCGAAGCCTCTAAACAGGTTAACTAATTCCAGTACAGAACCCATAGGATGTTGCGCATGCGCGACTGAACGAATCACTCCCCGAGACGACTCGTTCTTCCCGAGTCATATTAAAGATTCGTTCAAAATGAACGAATCATTCAAGAATGACCCATCATTACATGCTAGTAACATGCTAATCATGTAAGAAATATGCTAGCAACATGCTAATAACTAGCTGATCATGCTAACAACATGCTATTCATAATAGAATCATGCTAACAACATGATAATCATGCTAACAACATGCTAGCAACTTGTTAATCATGCTAACAACATTCAGACTTTAATTTTTCAAACTATTTTAAACTGAAAACTATCTCAAACTGAAAACCATCAAACTTTTACAACTTTTTAAAAATTTCTGGACTGGCTTTCTCAAGTCAACTTAAAGTTGTAGACTAAACTAGATAAAGTTTGTCAAGACAAACTTTAAGTGTAAAAATATGGGTCAACCTTGATTTGAGCGCTGCACGTTTCACAGCATTTTAAAGTTTAAATCATCACATTAAGCCACAATTCTCGTCTTTCCATCCCCAAATTTAAGACCTCTTGAAATCATAAGACTTGCTTTTATCATTTAGGACTTTTTATAGGCTTAAAAAGTCTTAAATTTAGTTGTATTAAATTTAAGGACCTGTGGAAACCCTGATGATGTGAACTTGTGTTTTTTCTGTGCTTTTAACAACTTTGTGTGCATCTGACATTTAACATGTAAGAGAACTTTGTTTAATACTCACACAACGCGCTGTCTGACACCCGGCTTTCTGTGTGTGCACTTCATGTGTGTGCGGTTAGAAAACCATTTTTTTTGTAGTTCAAACTGATGAGGCTTTAAAACACATGCAGATGTTTTGTTTGTTGTTGTAAAGGCACGGCCCTCTTCTGGAAAAGAGGTGGGGAACAGCAGCTCATTGGCATTGAAAGAGACACATGAGAAAACTGTTTTTTTGCTTCCACCCAAGAAAGGGCATTTATAACATGAAAAATTAAATAATCTCTGGGGTATTTTGAGCTAAAATTTCACAGAAACATTCTGGGTACACCTGAGACTTTATTACATCGGTAACACTTTACTTGAAGGCGTGTGCATAAAGCAATGTCATCTTTGTATTAAAAATGACATAACTGAGCTAATGACACTTAATGACAGTTGTCATAAACATGTCATAAATACGAAGGAGGTTTTTATGCATGTCATGTCATGTTAATGAATGTGTCATGTCAGTCTAATGCACACCACTTCAAGTAAAGTGTAACCATTACATCTATATTAAAGTGCCCGAATGAAAGGTTCATATTTTGGTTTTGGGAGTCCCCAACAACAGGTTGACATGCATGCAAGGTCAAAAAACACGTTCATCGTCTTATAATATGCATTTATTTTTACTTTACTTTCTCAACTCCCTAACGATTCGC
>NW_015623670.1:42806-58765 GCF_001515625.1 Sinocyclocheilus rhinocerous
ATATGCATTTATTTTTACCTTACTTGCTCAACTCCCTAACGATTCGCTCAACGATTCTTTTTTTCCAAACCCCTCCTTTGCGTGACGCTAATCTGCTGTGATTGGTCTGATTGGTCTCATTTTAATTTCATCATGCCTGCAATGCCTGATAAAGCAGCGTTTGTGAGCACAGTGCTGCTTTGAGTACAGCGTTACCGGGGAAACCGCTATTTTACCGCTCCAAAAGCAGCACTTAGTGGCAAAGAATGAATTTGCATTTACATTCAGACCAACCCGAAAAGACCAACAAGTGGGTGGGCAATATGCTAATGTTTCATGTTGACGTCAACATGAAACGGCTTGGGATTAGTTTTAAAAATGACTCATTTCAATGATTCAGTCTACTCTTTCATTTGAGAGACAATAACTTTATACACGGTGCAATTTCAGATTTAAAACTTTGCAGGATGTTTTCATTCACTTTAGAGCTGTTACACACTGCATGAAAGGTAATTTAAAAAAATCCATAATAGGGGCACTTAAAATAGTCTCTAATTCCCCCCCCCAATATTGCAGAGCAGTCAGCATTTAATGCCCATCATTGCACAGAAACTGCTTATGAAAGTTACAAATGACCCATTTTTGCCATCTGAGGCTATGTTCACACTGCAGGCAAATGTGGCCCAAATTCGCTCCCATGTGACTCAGGTCTGTTTTTGTCATGACAGTGTGAACAGCACAAACCACATGGAATCTGATCTTTTCAATTCCGATTTGTGCCACTTCCATGTGTGGTACTAAATCCGATACAGGTCAGACGTTTTGCAATGCGACCGCAGTGTGAACAGTCATTTCTGAATTAATGCGACTTTTTTACGTCGCTCTACATCAATATTCGACACGATTCTAAAATAGTCTCTAATTCCCCCCCCCCCAATATTGCAGAGAAACTCTAGTAATTTTGAAGAATTACAGTCAGCATTTAATGCCCATCATTGCACAGAAACTGCTTATGAAAGTTACAAATGACCCATTTTTGCCATCTGAGGCTATGTTCACACTGCAGGCAAATGTGGCCCAAATTCGCTCACATGTGACTCAGGTCTGTTTTTGTCATGACAGTGTGAACAGCACAAACCACATGGAATCTGATCTTTTCAATTCCGATTTGTGCCACTTCCATGTGTGGTACTAAATCCGATACAGGTCAGACGTTTTGCAATGCGACCGCAGTGTGAACAGTCATTTCTGAATTAATGCGACTTTTTTACGTCGCTCTACATCAATATTCGACACGATTCTGGGCTCATGGGAGTCATTTCAAAGATTTTACATAGCCAAAGTTATTAAGTGATGTGTCAGAACTCATAAGTATTGCAGTGACACTGTGTGTGAACTCTGCTGTCTTTCGTCACATCCTTGTCTTTATTTTTCATATTTCCCTCTCATAATTTCGCTGGCTTCTGCGGCAGATCACACTATAAATAAATGCATAATCGCTTGCTTTATGTCCTCGGTGTTTACCTCCGTATGACAGCACGCTGCACAAGTGTTGCCAAGTCCACAGTTTCCCTTTCTGTGGGGAAACTGTTTTTTTTGTGAAAACCTGGTAACCCTGTTCGTATTGTTCTTTTGCGCATACGGGTCAGTTCAGAACCATGATCTGTTCACACTGGAAATCTGATATTGGCCACATTTAAAACAATGTGAACAGCTATACAAAAAAATCTGATCTGAGCAAAAATCTGAATCGAGCACTAATGGCGTGTTCACACCAGACGCGAATGTAATTATTCGCGAGAGTTGGTTCCATACAAAGTCAACGCAAAGACGCGAATAGAGGCAAATTCGCGGCGCGATTGACGCGAAATGCACGATGCGTTTGCTGCGAATGCATGACATTCGCCTCAATCGCATCTTCCGCGCAAGTTCAAAAATTTCAACTCGAGCGGAAAATTTGCATGACACGTTCTCGCGCAAGCCAATCAGCGAAGAGCTTCTTGACACGTCCAGTTCAATCAGACAATAGAAGAGAGCATTATTGCAGCCGTCTGTTATTATATAGGTCTGGAGCATAGAAAACAATTAAAATCAGTTGTAGTGATAGTTGTATTTTATTAGCATGTCTACAGAGATGCTGCTATCAATAATAACAATAATAGTAATAACGTTAGGATCCTGTATTAATGTATGTTACATTTTACTACTGTATACATACACTGATATTCATCCTCCTCTGGATGGTGCTGTGAACCCAGACACGTTGGCATTTGGCTTTCCATTGTATTTGGGACTTTCTGACAACAGGAGCAAAACAGTGATTGTAGTTATCTCCACCATGGTTGATCGCATTTATTCACGCGAGTGACACGAAACATACCGCGAGTAATCTAGAGCGAGTAACACACCATAAGGCTTGCAGTGTGAATGTAGCCTGATTGTGGCTACATCTATCTTCTAGCATTGTCATTTTTGCAGTAGCTCCTTTCTGTAAACCTCTTGTCACACTGAGGAGCACGGCAATGTCTGTCCAAAATGAGTTTGCAAATTATGTTTTGAGGTCTTTTTGATATGTGAAACAAATTTCACACTGAAGATACGTGAAAGGCCTCTTTTCAGCGTGAATCCTCATGTGCTTATTAAGGGATACTTTATGTCTGAAGCTCTTTTCACACTGATCACATGTAAATGGCTTCTGTTCATGTGATGGCTAAGGTTTAGTTTTGTTTTGAAGCTCTTTCCACACAGATGCAGGTTTAACGCTTCTCTCTGGTGTGAATTCTCATGTGGTATTCAAAGTTTCCTTTTTGATTGAAGCTTTTTCCACACTGTTGACAGGTGTAAGGCTTTTCTCCAGTGTGAATCATCATGTGCCTGTTAAAGCTTCCTTGAGTAAAATGTTTTCCACACTGAGAACATGTGTAAGGCTTCTCGCCAGTGTGGACGCTCATGTGTTTTTTAAGGGTTCCTTTGTGAGTGAAACATTTTCCACACTGTTGGCAGGTGAACGGCTTTTCTCCTGTGTGAATTGTCATGTGGCTTTTAAGGATTGTTTTTTGAATGAAACTCTTTCCACACAGTTTGCAGGTGAAAGGTTTCTCTCCAGTGTGAATTGTCATGTGGGCATTGAGAGTTTGTTTATGTGGAAAACTCCTTCCACATTGATGGCATGTATAAGGTTTCTCTCCAGTGTGAATTATCATGTGCCTTTGAAGGCTTGTTTTTCGATTGAAACTATTTCCACACAGTTTGCATGTGAAAGGCTTCTCTCCCGTGTGAACCCTCATGTGGGCTTTAAGGTTTCCTTGTTGATTCTTGACACGTCCAGTTGAATCAGACAATAGAAGAGAGCATTATTGCAGCCGTCTGTTATTATATAGGTCTGGAGCATAGAAAACAATTAAAATCAGTTGTAGTGATAGTTGTATTTTATTAGCATGTCTACAGAGATGCTGCTATCAATAATAACAATAATAGTAATAACGTTAGGATCCTGTATTAATGTATGTTACATTTTACTACTGTATACATACACTGATATTCATCCTCCTCTGGATGGTGCTGTGAACCCAGACACGTTGGCATTTGGCTTTCCATTGTATTTGGGACTTTCTGACAACAGGAGCAAAACAGTGATTGTAGTTATCTCCACCATGGTTGATCGCACTTTTTTTATTCACGCGAGTGACACGAAACATACCGCGAGTAATCTAGAGCGAGTAACACACCATAAGGCTTGCAGTGTGAATGTAGCCTGATTGTGGCTACATCTATCTTCTAGCATTGTCATTTTTGCAGTAGCTCCTTTCTGTAAACCTCTTGTCACACTGAGGAGCACGGCAATGTCTGTCCAAAATGAGTTTGCAAATTATGTTTTGAGGTCTTTTTGATATGTGAAACAAATTTCACACTGAAGATACGTGAAAGGCCTCTTTTCAGCGTGAATCCTCATGTGCTTATTAAGGGATACTTTATGTCTGAAGCTCTTTTCACACTGATCACATGTAAATGGCTTCTGTTCATGTGATAGCTAAGGTTTAGTTTTGTTGTGAAGCTCTTTCCACACAGACGCAGGTTTAATGCTTTTCTCTGGTGTAGTAAATCAGCTCAAAAGGGAAATATTTATGACTAATTATAACTGGTTATGATTAATAATAAATATTTAGATTAGATCTTAGAATTAACTGTAGCAGAATCAATATTACAATTATTTGATCTGTCCGTCCACCTAGCAGACAATATAATCATTTATCAATTCAAGGAAAGATTATTTTCCTGGCCAAGGAAAGTAGCTTTCCTTCTTTATGCAGTGCTAGCAGTAATTTAGCATGTAGCAAGTGTTCAAACATTCAGTGACTTCGAATTGTGAGCAGCAAACAGAGGGAATCGATTGTGAATATAAGGGATTTAATAAATGAAACTATATCTAACATATAACTAACTAAGCAAAACACATATATACAGAATGAAGCAAAGTAAGGAAAAGAGAGAGAGAGTAAAAGAATGGCAGTATTTCATATCAATTTTAAACACAACCTAATGAGAATCATCAAAGAATCAAAAATCACCTTAAAAAGGGGCTGAAACTTAAACAAGCATCTAAATAATTGTACAAGACAAACTCAAGAGGAGAAGTCGTCTTGGAAAGTGTCGTCTCAAAAGAAGAGGGTTTCTGAGCAAAGATCATTTTGGGCTAATGCCTTTTGAGGGTTTGTATACTGGGTGGACTGGCCAATACCAGGCGTGAATTTGTGAACGGGAGAAGTTTCCTTTGTTTCCCTTTATGGCCCATTTGCATGTTTTATGGCCGGTCTGGAATTGGTGTCTATTCACCCCCCAACTTTGGGTGGAATAGCCAATACCAGGCGTGAATTTTTTGAGCGGGAGAAGTTTCCTTTGTCTCCCTTTATGGCCCATTTGCATGTTTTATGGCCGGTCTGGAATTGGTGCAGGTTTAACCCAAAATATAGTACAAATCGTATGACGCGTTTCACAATCACATACTGTACATCATTGTTTGAGGAATAAAGAGCAGATAATATTGATACCAAGAAAGAAACATTTAGAATAGATTAAACCAAAGATACATACATACACCTGAAGATCAGTGTTTTAGGGCTTTAACGGCTAATCTAATAGGGAAACGCACAAACAACACATGCAATATACCAGATATATTTGTAACTGATTATTGTCTAAATAGAGTAAAGGTCTTTATGTGTTTGTGTCATTTACTTGTCTTTGGAAACTGTTTGAAGTAGTTGGGGAGATGATAGTGGAGGACTGCTTAGCATCTCCTTGATAGTGGGGATGATTATTTGGCAATTTAGCCCCCATATAAATGTAAAGTCTGTGACCAGGACTGTAATTTATATGCAAATGTCAAAGGCTAAAAGGGGTCTCTTGAGCCATAAACCCCAAAGACCATGCATGATTTTATGCAGACGCTACACTGGTGTGAGTGCTCATGTGGTATTTAAAGCTTCCTATTTGACTGAAGTTTTTTCCACACTGTTGGCAGTTGTAAGGCTGTTCTCCAGCGTGAATCATCATGTGCCTGTTAAAGCTTCCTTGTTGAGTAAAACCTTTTCCACACTGAGAGCAGGTGTAAGGCTTTTCTTCTGTGTGAATTGTCATGTGGCTTTTAAGGATTGTTTTTTCAATGAAACTCTTTCCACACTGTTTGCAGGTGAAAGGCTTCTCTCCAGTGTGAATTTTCATGTGGGCATTGAGTTTGTGTTTATGTGGAAAACTCCTTCCACATTGATGGCATGTATAAGGTTTCTCTCCAGTGTGAATTTTCATGTGGGCATTGAGTTTGTGTTTATGTGGAAAACTCCTTCCACATTGATGGCATGTATAAGGTTTCTCTCCAGTGTGAATTATCATGTGCCTTTGGAGGCTTCCTTTTCGACTGAAACTATTTCCACACTGTTGGCAGGTGAAATCACTTCTACTAACAGTCTTTTGAGCTCTTTTTTGTGAGCAAGTCTTTTCTGATTTTTGTCCAGTTATGGAATCATGATATTTCTTACACTGATCTTTATCTTGCATTTCATTCAGTTCTTCACGCTCTTCTTTCAGCACCAACAGGTCTAGGGCGAAAAGAGACAAATACAAGTTAACCCTTGTTTAAATGCAAAAGCAACAATGGCACAAATCTGCAATTCATGTCTAAAACAGGACTGTCAAACTCAGCTCCTGGAGGGTCACAGTCCTGCAGAATTTAGATCCAACCTGCTCCAAACTGTAGTTTTCAAGTAATGAAGACCTTGATTAAGGTGTGTTCAATTAGCATTGGAGCTAAACTCAGCAGGGCTGTGGCCCTCCAGGAGTTTGACATCCCTGGTCTAAAATATTAGAAAATACTGTCCTTTCAGCAATGTTCAGTTTTGCAGATAAACTGTATTTGTAAACCATATCAGTCATGATTTAAGCCCCATTATTACATGACTCTGTGGGAAAACTTGATTCTGATTGGTCAGTCGCCACATTACGAGGTATGTTATGCCTCGATAACAACCAGTAAAGCTGATAACACAGGCTCATCTGGGTAACTGAAGTCGGCGCTATACGCTTGCTAGGAACAGTTTTTCTTGGTGGAAGCTTTGCATTTGGTTAACTCGACTCAATATTACGTGTACAATCATTTAATGTCATCTTGGTATTGTGGACTCGCTCTCTCATTTCATACAAAGGCAGCTGCTGCCATTTTGCCATGATTGTTTCGTACACTGTAATGGATTATAAGATAACTAACAAACTGGTTAGATTTTAATACAGTTTTGTCTTAAATCAATATCTTTTATCGCCATAATTATTTATGTGGTGAAATGTTGTGTAATAAGTGGTTTGACTGCACCATTTCCCTCAAATGTCCATCTAGTTTGAAATTGCCGCTGCTCGCAACTGCTGTTCACATAAGCTTTGCGTTCAAATATTTCAACTCAAATCTATATTTTGTATTTCTCGGCTGGGATCGCGTCGAGCCCTTTGAAGCTGCACTGAAACTGCAATTTGGAAGTTCTAACTGTTGAGCACCATTGAAGTCCATTATATGGAGAAAAATCTTGGAATGTTTTCCTCAAAAAACTTAAATTTCTTTGCGACTGAAGAAAGAAAGACAATCATCTTTGATGACATGGGGGTGAGTAAATTATCAAAAAATTTTTATTCTGGAAGTGAACTAATCCTTTAAGATCAAAAAGTGTTAGGAGTAGGGAGGAGGACTTTTAAGAGGCTTAAAGGAGTCATATGATGCGATTTTTATTTTTCCTTGTCTTTAGTGTGTTATGTAGCTATTTGTGCATGTATAAGAGGCGGGGCATAGAGGAACTACAATAATATACAGTATTTAAAAATAATGTGTTTTTTGAACATTAAAGCATGTCAACATATTCTGTTACACCAAATACACAAAATAATGATCTTTAAAATAGGATCATATGACCCCTTTAAGAATTTCTTTAGCAGAGGAGAAAGTTTTATATATATTAGTGCTGTCAATTGAATAAAAAAAATTAACTAATTAATCGCACATTTTTCTGAAATTTATCGCAATTAATCCCACCTAACATTAAAGTTTTTAAATATACTTTTATATTGCAATAATTTCACATTCAATCTTCAAATTAATGTACAAACAATATAAAGACTATTTTTTCTTATATTTGTTTAATGGCATCTTTTTTCTGACTGAAGGCCAGTATCAATGATACCAATACTGATTTCTCTATAAAATGCCCATCAATTTTAACATTTATTAGACTTTAAAAAATAATAGATGCACTGATTGGAGAGACCGGTGTTGTTATATAAATGTTTAATTTAAGCAATTTTCTGTATCTCTTATTACTTAACTGTTAGATTTTATTAGATTTTTCTTCTCTATTTCTGTAGAGCGGAGCATTTTAATAAGGATCAAATGAGTGAGTTCAGCTTTGAGAATGAAAACCGTTTGTGTCTCAGTATCGTCATGTTTGAATCCTTAAAACTATAAGATCTTTTTTTTCTTTGTCCTTTGATTAATAGACATCACAGCAGCTGGTTATTAGATTGTTTTGGCTGCTATTTCTTTAAGAGCTGCCGCTGCTGAACGTGACGCAGATTTGACACGCATCATATTTTCTCTCAACTCTTTTTACCTTTTCTGACCCACTTCAGGCCTTAAAGTTTCTATTAATGAGCTGACGAGTTAAATCGGGTGTGTTAGATGAGTGAGACAGTGCTGGGCTGCTCCAGGACAGTTTTGAAAACCATTTCAGAGACATGTTCTTGAATGTGACTCATATCAAATATATTACATACATGCACAGTTTTAAGGCAGCTTTAATTGCCTTTATGGTAACTTCATGACTTAACCGACCACGACATTGCATGCACGTAGTTTATTTCACTCTTTGATATGAAAGGATACAGGCTACAGTGCGCGCCGGCGCCTTTGTGCGAGCAGAGTACAAAGCAGAGTACTGGCACTGAAGTGGAGCGCGCGTCTGAAACGTCTCCCGTTCTCATTAGTTCTGCGACTGAATAAATACACTTCTTGTCAAGAGAAAAAGTGACAGAAGCAGCAGTTGTGAGTGGGGGTGGCCAACCCTAGCCCCGCCCCTGTGTTAATTGCGTTAAATATTTTTAACGCGTTAAACTGAAAAAAATGTATCGCCTGCGTTAACGCACTAATTTATATATATATGCGTGTTTATGTGTGTGTGTGATTAGGGTAAAAAAGGAAAAATTAGGCCTGTAAGTGAAGGCTTGTAATAGACCCTATTTAAAACTTTTTTTGAACTTGGACAACCAATCATAGTCTTCAAAAACAAATGTGTCACACCTATCAACGGGGTCAGCCCCACCTCCTCACTAAGATGAAAGTTTTTGTCTTTTCCTCGCTCAGAGTTGCTCTCAGATTGGTCCTGAATCACTCTTATGGTGTGTTCACACCAGACGCGAAGTGAATATGAGCATCGCGTCACTCGCTCTAGATTACTTGCGGGATGTTTTTCGTGTCACTCGCACGATCAACCATGGTGGAGAGAACTACAATCGCTGTTTTGTACCTGTTGTCAAAAAGTCCCAAATGCAATGGAAAGCCAAACGCGGACGTGTCTGGGTTCACAGCACCATCCAGAGGAAGATGAATAACGTTAGGATCCTGTATTAATGTATGTTACATTTTACTACTGTATACATACACTGATATTACTATTATTGTTATTATTGATAGCAGCATCTCTGTAGCCATGCTAATAAAATACAACTACCACTACAACTGATTTTAATTGTTTTCTATGCTCCAGACTCAGAAAGGCGGGGCATAGAGGAGAAACAATAATGTACAGTATGTGGAAAATAATGTTTTTTTTTACCTTAAACCGCATAAACACATTTAATTACACCAAATACACAAAATAATGTTCTTTTTAGCAACATCATATGACCCCTTTAAAGACAGCTCATTGTTGATTCAGTTCTGTTCAATATGTAAAAAGTTAATAATGAAATTAGTTCAATTGGGCAATGTAGCATTGTTTACTACTATGAACCCTTATTAACAAGCCTTTGTAAAAAGAAAGGTTAGCACATTTATTTGTAAGGTAACAGCCTCGACAGCTGTGCTGAATCAAGGTTCAGTGTTTGTCATGTGACAACACTAGCATACTGCTCTGAAACATTTTGTTGCTTATTGTATGCTGTTTCACACACTGTTCTTTAAAAAAAAAAAATTGTAGGCAGTATACACTGTATACTGCGCAGTAAGCAGTATGTTAGTATGCCATTTCGAACACAGCCTGTGGCTATCCAGGACCGACATTGGCCAACCCTTTTGTATGTCATTAGCTGTAAAGGGAATGAAATTGAAAAAAGTAGGTTATGCAAGGTTATTAACCGCAAACTATTGAAACCATTCACTAAACTATTCATTCAATACTAAGCTGAAGCATGGTAAAACCTAAACTGGTTGAGAGATGAGGATGTCAGTTAGTATGTTAGTATGCCATTTCGAACACAGCCTGTGGCTATCCAGGACCGACATTGGCCAACCCTTTTGTATGTCATTAGCTGTAAAGGGAATGAAATTGAAAAAAGTAGGTTATGCAAGGTTATTAACCGCAAACTATTGAAACCATTCACTAAACTATTCATTCAATACTAAGCTGAAGCATGGTAAAACCTAAACTGGTTGAGAGATGAGGATGTCAGTTTCAAAACATTTAGAGGACCTCATATTTAATGTAGTTCAGTTTGAACACTTGTTTGATCAGAAGAGTTTAAAATCCCAATAATAAAAGGTTCTTGGTTGAGCAGTTGTTGTCTGAGTATTAGTTTTATCACAAGCATTAATGCAAGTACTATTTGTATTTTTATGATTGGTTTGTAAAAATGAAAAGAGCTCTATTTAATTTCCAGCGATATCGTTGACTTGATTGCACAGAGACTATTTAAACTGAACTGAGCTGGATTATGACATCACTGAATTCAATGATGAACTGCCTTTAACTGAAAAATTAGTGTTTACTATTGTCACTTTGCATTATTGACACACTATTTTCCTAATTAATGCTGTTCAGTTGCTTTGACACAATCTGTATTGTTAAAAGCGCTATATAAATAAAGGTGACTCGAGCGAATTAATTTTGTGTTCGGCGTTGGACCTTGATGGAAAACCAAATACTACATCGCCGATCTGGAGCCATCTCCATTCATGTCACCCATCCACGTTTGTACAAGTGTCTTCAAGTTCCCGTGATAGCAAACGCCTGGCTGGTCAGTTTTGGTGAGGCTTTCTCCAAACTGGCCAAATACAAACGAGACGGCGATAAATGAAAGATGTTAACAAGAAATGTGGCAACGATTCCTATTTAAAAGAGAGCACGTACAGATGAGGAGTTAATTTGACTACCGCGTCAACGCGCTCTCGCCTCCATCTGCCAGAACCTGGAAGTCACATGTCAACTTATTTTTCCTATGAATCTACTTGACTTTATACTGGGGGATAAGACCCCCTAGAGGTGTGTAGTAAAATTACATCATGAAAAAAAATCAGGTAACAAGAGTTAACACTGTTATATGTGCAGCACATATTTACATATTAATCTAAACACCACTTGAGATATTCATTAAGGCCCTGTTTACACCTGGCATTAAGATGTGTTTTCATCGATCTGATCGCAAGTAGACAACAATAAATGCAGTTCTAAACGTTTTGAGCTTGTCCACTTTCAAACACTTCCAGAGATAGTCAAAAAATGCATTTGACTGGATTGCTTTTGTAGTGTAAATGCTCATGTGGTCAAATGCATGTCAACAGTCACAAAAGACACCTACTGTCCACCCACTGAATTAATGTGCATTATGCAACTTTTGCGTTTCTTTTTAAAACTGGGCTGGGCTTGCTTGTTCGTTTTTAATATAAAAATGTTTTATTTCTGGCAAATGTAAAAGCACTTTCACACCAAAAGTGAAATGAACAACCCTCAGGCTGAAGGAAATGTAAATTCACGTCTGTACAGTAGAGGGCACCACTCAAACAAACCTTTTAGCTGTGCTGCCATTCTGGAGTGCATGAAGAATAGGATGCAGGAGACGAAAGGTCAACATTCTTCAGCATTAAAAAAAAACCTTAAACAAGTGTTATCTAAATTCATTTTTGCTTATTAGTATGGTTGAATTGGATCACTGAAAGTCAGCAGCAAAGACAGTGGTTTATAAAATGGGATTAAATACATAAAGCATAATTAATAATTGCAGGTTTGTGTCATATTCTGAATTGCACTTCACTGTTTCTATTCATTTTACTACAGTAACCATCATGTTTACAAAGTGCACACAACGCCTCTGCACTTACTCTCGACTTCTCTCAACATGGGGACAGGAGAGCTGTCAGTCAATAAATGGGAAATGGAAATGAAAAGTAAATGGAGTTACTTATTTGAACATTTTTCTTGTAAATTAAAAGTAATGTTATTTTACTAGTTACTTGAAAAGTAATCTGATTACATAATTCGCGTTACCCCAATGTTCTCCACCAATCCAGACTTCTAACATGTATCCACAGGTCAGGATTTGGTGTGTTTTTGCAGCTATCAGAGCAGAAACGAAAGCTGCTGCTCTCCTTATCGTTTTTCCATGATCTCATTTTGCATTTATATGTAAATAGTGTGAACGCAATTTACGTATTTGATCAAAAGAGCTTAAAAAAAACATGCATTTACCCACCCATTGAGCCTCCCCTCAAAAAAATTAAGGACACAAGTGGTCAAAAGTGGAAGAAAGAGACGGTGATCATATAAACCAAAACACATTTTAAACCCAGGTGTAAATAATGCCTAAATCCGCTGCTTGGGTATTTTGAACTTTATCGGGGGTGCTTCTGTGAACCTCAAGTTTGCCTTGTTTCTGCAAGTCTTTCCACAGTGATAGCGCAGGAAAGGCTTCTCTCTGCTATTACATGATTCCTAAAGGCCAATCATGTAATAGCAGAGAGCTGACACACCAAGCTGACGGTTGGCCGTCGGCCAACGCCGGGCAGACGGCAAGCGACGGTCGGGCTAGTTTGTTTGGTGTGTTCCACTCATCGGCTCTCGACGGGTTCACGTCGGCGGCAGTTTGCCCGATTCAACATGTTGAATCGGCGTCGGGGCCGTCGGCGAGGGTGAGAACTCTGATTGGATGTTCAGTTTAGCGAACGAGTCTGTGACGAGAATTAAAGCAAAAGTGAGGAAAACAAGCATGTAAATGAAGGCGGTACGGACACAAGGCTTTTAATACTTATTGTTTTACTGAAACACTTTCCACACTGTTGGCAGGTGAAATAACTACTACTTCTTGTCTTCTGAGCCCTTTTTCTTGTGGAAGTCTTTTTAGTCTGTGAGCATTGTTTTTCTCCATTCATGAAATCATGTTGATTGTCATATTGATATTTCTCTTCCATTTCATTCAGCACTTCACACTCCTCTTTCAGTGCCATCAGGTCTAAGGCGAAAAAAGACAAATAAAAGTGAACTCCAGTTTAAATGGCACAAAGCAACAGACATCAAAACATTAAAACATGTAAAGTGTAGTTTATTTATTTATAAAGCACTTTTAAAAATAACAGGTGTTGAAACCAAAGTTCTGTACAACAGATGTAAAACAAACTTAAAAACATATATAATCAAGAAAACAATAGGACAAATAAAAGATTATACACCCTCAAACATAATTAAAACATGCAGAATAAAAATGAGTCTTCAAAGAAGATTTAAACCAAGAAATAGAAGTGGAAGATCTTATGTGAAGGGGAATACTGTTCAAGAGCCTAGGAGCTGCCACAGCAAAGTCCCGGTCGCCTTTGGATTTAAAATGTGAACGAGGGACTGAGAGGAGAAATTGACTGTAAAGCTTCACAAACAAAAAGCAAAATCTTAAAATCAATACAGAACTTGACCGGTAGCCAGTGTAGAGAGGCCAGTACTGCCGTAATGTGTTCACATTTTCTAGTGCCAGACAATAATCTGGCTGCTGCATTTTGCACCAATTGCAATCGATCAAAAGATGATTTAGGCAAACCCAGATAGAGTGAGTTGCAGTAATCCAATCTTGAGGTTATAAACGCAGTTTGAAGATCATTCATGGAAAGCATCTTCTTGATTTTAGCAATTGATCTTAATTGAAAAGAAACTACTTTTCACAACAGCACTGATCTACTTATCAAAAGATAACGTGGGTTTAAAAGCAACACCAAGGTTTCTAACACAGTCACGTACATTTGATGAGAGGGGACCAAGCTACTTAATGCCAGAAGACGCAACTATTGGAACAAAAAACATTATTTCAGTTTTATCATTATTTAACTGTAAAAAATTAAGTTCATCCAGCATTTAATGTCCTGAAGACATGCAAACAGATTAGATAGAGAACAATTATTGTTTTTACCAGGAAAATAGAGCCGAGTGTCGTCAGCATAGAGATGATATGATAAATTATGTTTCTGAATAATATGACAGAGTGGAAGCATATATAAGGAAAAAAGAAGAGGACCCAGAATAGAGCCCTGCGGAACACCACAGGAGATTTGAGCCAGAGATGAGAAATAATTCCCCAAATTAACGGGAAAAAAAACTGTCATTAAGGACCAGTATGAATTCTCATGTGTCTTTTAAGACCTATCGTTTTACTAAAATTCTTTCCACACTGTTGGCAGGCATAAGGCTTCTCTCCTGTGTGAATTCTCATGTGGCTTTATGACAGAGTGGAAGCATATATAAGGAAAAAAGAAGAGGACCCAGAATAGAGCCCTGCGGAACACCATAGGAGATTTGAGCGCGAGATGACAAACAATTCCCCAAATTCATGGAAAAAGTTCTGTCCTTAATGTAGGATGCAAACCACTTTAGCACAGATCCCTGAAGCCCAGCTACTTGATCAAGACTTCGTAGAAGGATGTCATGATCTATTGTATCAAATCGTGCACTTCAATCAAGCATGATTAAGATACAGCAAGAACCAGAGTCAAGAGCAAGTAAAACATCATTAGTAATCTTAAACAAGGCAGATTAAGTACTATGAAGTTCTCTAAAACCAGACCGAAATGTGTCAAAAAATATTAGAAGTACTCAGTTAAGATGAGATCTGAGAATACTTTTCCAAAACTTTTGAAATGAAAGATAATTTAGATATGGGTCTATACCCAGACAGCAAAAATCATCTGGCCCAGAACTCTCATAAGTTTTGGGCCAAATCCACATAACGGACTTGGGCCGGTGTCTTTTGGCACAACGGGCCAATACCGGCACACATCCGTTTTTTCCTCATCTGGACCAGCTCCGTACCAGATGTGGGTTCCTTTATGCTGATTTGGCCCATACGTGGGCCAGATCTGGTCCAACTTTGTTCTGGATATGGTCCAGTACTGTGCTGGATTCAGACCAGCTCATTTTTTGGAAACACGCTCATGAACACATACGCATTAGTATATTTATCTAGAATTTTAAGCATATACATTTTATATATTTTATTGTCTTATGCTACTGCTACTTTTCCTGTTAAGTTTTAACATGAAGCTTTTAGACAACAAACAGTTGCAAGTACTGATTTAGATGTATAAACAATTACTGTACTTTTTACACTTTTACAGTAAAATACCACCTGCTATGCAGTGTTAGTGCTATCTTAGCAGCTACTACTTCACTGTACACATAAATTGGGCAGAGAATAAAACTGGAAAGAGAAAATTCGACATATTCAAGGCCTCTGTCTTTTGATTCACCTTCCATTTATTTTAGCACATTAAAACAAATGCACAAAACAATGCAAAAACAGTGGTACAAAAGCTTTGAATAGTGATACAAGAACAATTTATCTCGGAACTTTTGTAAATGCTTATTTGTAAAATATATTTTAAAGAGCATTTTGGAATAGGTACTTGTAGATTTAATATTCATCAGCCAAAAATGTGGTGTTCAGCAGAAAAAAGGCAGGGAAAATTGGCAAAAAATAAATAAATAATAATAATCGTAAACAAAATAACTTCACATGATGAACCATAAACACCACAAAGAACCAAACAGGACAGGTAGGAATGCGCTGGTATTACAAACCGCTACAGACATGCAGTTTAACTCCCATGAGGCATCTGCAAGCAAAAGACCAAGAAGAAAGCTGTTAGTTTTGTTTAGAGCCAGACTTTTGGCTGACTGTAAATGGACCTATATGGACTATACATCTTATGTAAAAAATACAATCTAGCACAACAAATAAATTAAAGTTCAAAGAGGTCCGGTCTCTGTATTTCCTTCCCAACGGAGGTTTTTTTTGATCCTGACACAAAATGGCCAGCTAACATAAATTGACTAATTGTATCAGCAGCACATGTGAAAGTGTGAATGAGTACTAGTCAGGTAAAATCACTATCATACTAATTAGATTGTAAGAGCAGACTGATTGCTATAAAAGGAGGGAAGAAGCGCTTCCAATCATTGTGTTCTTGTTAGCAATGTTTA
>NW_015623670.1:59009-71492 GCF_001515625.1 Sinocyclocheilus rhinocerous
CCAAGACTTTTGGACAACGGCCTGGTGTCAAGAAGGACAGCAAAGAAGCCATTTCTCTCCAAGAAAAACGTCAAGGACAGACTGAAATTCTGCAGGAAGTACAAGGATTGGACAGCAGAAGACTGTTGCAAAGTTATTTTCTCTGATGAAGCTCCCTTCTGACTGATTGGGACATCTGGAAAATCAATTGTTCGGAGAAGAAACGGTGAACGCTACCATGAGTCCTGTGTTGTGCCAACAAAGAAGCATCCAGAGACCATCCATGTGTGGGGTTGCTTTTCAACCAAGATCAAAATCAGATGTCACAAAAGACGTTCATGGTGTTTATGTATTTTTGTTTGATGGGACTGAATAACAAATATAAGAAATTAATAAAACCAAATAATAGTCTTTTGGCCATATATATAATTTAGGTTGTAGAGATGGTTTAAGGAAGGTGTTTTCAACTCAACGCCTTGGTATTATGCCATACTTACTGATCAGCAAACTTCTTGTTTGCATTTCCTTAAAGCACTTCTTCCCATTGACTCCCTTCCAGTTTATCTGTTTGGCTACTGCACCGGAGAAAACACTTGAGAGTATGTTCCACGTGACTTTTTTGGTGTTTTGTCCCCCGATGCCACCCAGCGCAGATATCTGACAAGACAAAATGCATTATTCTATTTTCTGAATTAAAAGTAAAAAAAAAAGTAACGTGTTTGGCAAGCACTGAATTATTAAAATCGAATATGTTTTCAATAAGATACTGGAAAGAATTTATGTTAGTGAACAGTTTTTTTTTCTTAACTTTATGAAATGCAATTATAGAATCACCCAGGAGGTCTTAGCTACCTTTAACCTTAATTAAAGGCATTCGGATTAACCTTTAATGACAGCCTCTCTCTAACATCACAATGCAGCAAACTTCAACCGTGAAAATTAATAGAGACAGTTAAAATGAGTCTCACACATAATGACCGACTTCTGGACTGTCTTCATGTTAGCATACCCTCTGAACACATAGGAGTTAGCTAACATCGCGATTAAATAAAGAGCAAAAAACTCCCAGCCTTTTCAGTTAACGACTACACACAACACAATCAATATGAAATTACAGTTTGCCCACACAGTGTGACTTACCTTTGTGAAGATTTAGAGGTAGGATACTGTGGCTGCCTTTTCAACTCCAGAAAAATCCGCGCGCTCGGTTCAAATGATGCGGCGGCCCCAATCTGCTTTGCGCCTGTTGTTCCCGCCCACTGAAACTCACGCCTGGCTGGATCTGTATTAGATCAGTAAAACGGGTGTGACTGTAACGCGGATTTGCCGGTTTGAAGACGGATCCGGTTCGAACACAGCTGCTGGTTTTCTATTTTAATATACTTCAAAATATAATTTATTGCTTTGATCAAAGCTGAATTTTCAGCATCACTATGATGCCTAAATTTTGTAGTGTGAACCGCAAAATATCTTTGACGTTATGAACTCGCTCTGGACTCGAAAAAAACGTGCGCTCGTTTCGGACGTGGCCCGGATCCGCTCTGCGACAGTAGTTCCCGCCCACTGAAACCGAGCCTGGGCTGGATCTGTGTTAGAGCACTGAAACGGATGTGACTGTAACGCGGATCCGGCGCAGAGTCAGCTGCTGTCTGGGTAGTTATTCAAATCATACTGGTCAAAATGATGCTTTAACAATGGTTGGACTATGGCATGTTTAAATGTAACTGGTACAATACCATTCATTAAGGAGCTATTGATAATAGCTGTAACAACTTGACTTAATGCTGGAAAAGCCTCTTTAAAAATATGAGAAGACAGAATATCAGAGTGACAGAATAAGGGCTTCATATTATGAACAATTTCATAGAGCTGTGAAGGTGACAGGTCAGAAAAGAGAAAGGGAGCTCCGATGAGAGACCGTTTCTAGAGGAAAATTTTTTGAGATGATATGTTAGACCTGAACATAAAATGTTTTAAAAACTGTTCACACAAATCAGTGGAGAACTCTAATGAGGCACTAGGAGTAGGATTTAAAAAGACATTAAAAAGTATCTTCGGTCTATGTGCATTTTGTGCAATTAACCCTTTAGGCGCCAGGGTTTTTTTGGAAAAATGCTGGATTTTGACATCAAGATTTCAAAAGCTTGTAGCTTGAAAGGGCTTAAAGATAGAGATCTAATGTAAATTAGAAAAATGTTGGGCATGACCGAAAGTTTATGTGGGGTGTAAATATACTCATCTAATTTGCATATTATGACGTCATCAGGGGGCGGCCCTCCTGAATGTCATAATCTGACATGTATTTCCTCTGTGCTTCCTTAGCAGCACTCTGATACCATTAAATTTTGTATGATATCTGAAGTTTATCTTTCTTCCAACTGCGCCTATTAAATCTGACATGTATTTCCTCTGTGCTTCCTTAGCAGCACTCTGATACCATTACATTTTGTATGATATCTGAAGTTTATCTTTCTTCCAACTGCGCCTACACTCTTGTCTGAGGGCACGAGTGGGCCCATGTAGCCATGGCTGTACTTTACTCATCACCTTGGATCTCTGTAGCCTATGAGGAGCAACTGAGTCCAAGGTGGAGGTGCAGGCACTATTAAAAGATCAACTAATTCATCCAGATGGACACAAGAGGATAGAGCATTCACAGCATTTGGGATTTGTGTAGATAAATACACATCATTGAAAGACTTGGCAAGAGGAATTAAAACGTCTAGAATAACGAGGGGAGTGATAGGATCTAGGCAGAGTACACTAGAGTGTCTCAGAGCGAAACACTACAGAAGCCAAGAATTCAGCGAATTCTTGGATGAAGTCCTTATTGAAGTCTATAAACCAGGGCACAGAGCAAGGAAGTGGGAAGATCAACCTTGATCAAAGATCAAACCTGCACCTCAAAGCTATGAAAGATTACAACAGGCAAGGGTTTGCACTTAAAACATTTTCTGAAAATTGATGCTATTCCACCTCCACGGCCTAAAGTTCTAGGAGAATAATAAAAAAAAAAAGTCCGGAGGAGAAAGTTCCATTAGAGCGGTCAAATCATCAGGACTAAGCCATGTCTCTGTTATGAATAAAAAAAAAATCCAAATCGTGAGTAGTAAAAAGTAATTTAAGATTAATGTTTTGTTGGACACAGATCTAGCATTTATTAGCCTAAATTTAACGATCCATAATCTGTGAAAGATCTGACAGGATAAGAGTTGGTGGGTATGTTGGTACTCCAGAGATGAAAGATTGGTTAACTCCAGTGCCTAGCCTGGCACGAGAATAAAGGACAGGAGACCAAAAAAAAAAAACAGTATTTGGTCATCAGCAGAGGTATGAGGAAGTGTGTCTCCAAAATTACAATCTTGTGCAAGTTTTCTTAATTCAGCCACATACTCTACTATGCTTTCATCATGGCGTCTGTTTCTTGAATTAAACTTCCACCTCTGAACTATTTCACTTGGCTTTTGGATTGAAGTGGTTTTTCAGTAAACTCACCAATTCTTCAAAACTCTTTGCACCTGGTTTGTCTGGACTCAGCAAATTCCTCATCAATGTGTACGTCTGCGCTCCAACGCAACTTAACAATATGGCTCGTTTCTTCTCTGTGCTTTCAACATCATTTGACACGAAGAAATTATTCAATATTTCACAATACTCTTCCCATGATTGTGACTTACTATCAAATGGTGTCACGGATCCGACCATTCCAGCCATTGTTTCTTCAATCAATCATTCCACGTGGTAGCAACTTGTTTCAATCAGCTCAGCCGCTTCAGCGTCCTGTTTCTCCCTTACTTCTTTGAAACCGCTGTTTCATCCTTATTTCTCTTGGTTTATCTTCATCTCCTTGTTTATCCTCGTCGCCATATGTAGTATCTTGAGAGAGTGGTGCGAAGCCTCATTTTTTAAGTCACGTTCATTACCTTTTGCCATGAGAGAGAAGGTGGAAGCTGAACTTGATCGGTTGATTAAAGAACATATCATTGAACCTGTGAAATTTTCAGAGTGGGCAGCTCCTGTCGTGCCGGTGTTGAAGCCAGATGGATCAGTGAGACTCTGTGGAGATTATAGAGTGACTGTTAATCGGGAATCATCATTGGAGCAGTATCCCATTCCCCGAATGGAGGATATGTTTGCAGTGTTATCTGGAGGTGAGAAATATACCAAATTAGATATGAGTCATGCATATCAACAGATTATGTTGGATGAAACATCGAAGCAATTTGTCACTGTAAATACTCACAAAAGGTCTCTTTACGTATACATGATTACCCTTTGGAGTGAGTTCAAGTCCTGCAATCTTCCAGAGAACTATGGAAGGAATCCTGAAGGACATTCCAAAAGTCACGGTATATTTTGGATGATATTCTGTTGACAGGAAAAAATTATCAAGAACATCTGGGGACACTGGATCAAGTATTGCAGAGGCTGGAGGAGTCTGGATTAAGACTGAAAAGAGGGAAGTGTAAGTTCATGGAAAAGGAAGTTGTGTTCTTGGGACATAAAGTTGATGCCACAGGTATTCATCCTGTTCCAGAGAAAGTTCAATCTGTACAGGAAGCACCAACGCCGACATCAGTGATGGAACTAAAAGCCTATTTGAGTTTGTTGAACTTTTATAACAGATTTCTTCCAAATCTTTCTACCCTGCTTGCTCCTTTGCATAGGCTCTTGAGGAAAGATGTTTGTTGGTGTTGGGAAGAAGACCAAGAAAAAGCCTTCCAGAAATCCAAAGAGTTGTTGCAATCTAATCGTGTCTTGATCCACTATGATGAAAAAAAAGAACTCATCCTTTCCTGTGATGCCTCAGCATACGGTGTGGGGGCCGTATTAGCACATCGTATGAGGGATGGAACGGAAAGACCTATTGGATTTGTATCCAGAACACTAACAGCTGCAGAGAAGAACTACTCCCAGTTAGAGAAAGAAGGATTAGCTGTTGTGTTTGGAGTCAAGAAATTCCACAAATACTTGTATGGTCATAGATTTGTAATCTGTACTGACCACAAACCTCTACTCCGTTTACTGAATGCATTAAAAGCTGTACCTCAAATGGCATCTCAACGAATTATGAGGTGGGCAGTAATGTTGGGAGCCTATGAATATGTCATTTGTTACAGAGTGGGTAAAGATCATGGTAATGCTGATGCCCTCAGTCGTCTTCCTGTTTCACAACCTTCTGAGGAAGAACCAGAAGAAGAGCATGTTTTGATGTTGGAGAGTGTAGCTGGTCTCTTAACGACCGTAGAGCAAATTAAGCACTGGACTTCTAAAGACCCTGTTTTGTCAAGAGTACGTGAGTATGTGCTTAAAGGCTGGCCTGATCACAGTGATATCCAGGAATTTATACCTTATAAACAGAGACAGCAAGAGCTCAGTGTTCAGGACGGATGTGTGCTGTGGGGAGCCCGTGTTGTTATTCCAGAACAGGGACGTTCAGGTTTGTTGGAACAGTTGCATCAATCCCACCCAGGCATGTCCAAGATGAAAGGTTTGGCAAGGAGCTACTTATGGTGGCCGAATCTGGATGCTGATATTGAAACTCGAGTAAGAGATTGTACTGTCTGTCAAGAACAGCGAAAATCCCCTGCGAGGGCTCCACTTCACCCATGGGAGTGGCCCAGACAACCGTGGAGGAGAATTCACATGGATTATGCAGGCCCTTTTTTAGGTAAATTGTTCTTAATTATCATTGATGCTCATTCTAAGTGGAGTGATGCCTATCCCGTAAGTTCAGCAACAACAGCAGCTACTTTGGAGTGTTTGCGAAAGTTTCAGTGTACATGGGATTTCTGAAATGATAGTGTCTGATAATGCTTGTTTTGTAAGTGAAGCAAGTAAAGACTTTATGACTAAGAATAGAATAACCCCTGTTACTTCTGCACCGTATCACCCCTCATCTAATGGTTTGGCAGAGCGAGCAGTTCAAACTTTCAAAAACCTAATGAAAAAAAGTTCGGGGAACACGCTGGAGACCAAGTTACATAGAGCTCTGTTTAATTATCGTATCGCACCCCAGTCTGTAACGGGACTGTCTCCTGCTGAATTGCTGATGGGAAGAAAATTGCGTTGCACTTTAGACAAGATACATCCTGACTTCACTGGTAAACCGCTCTCGCTCTTTCTCTGCTGTCTGTAGAAATGGTTGTTAATTCTTAATTTGGGTACGGTAGAGACATGTTACAGGTTATAATATATTCCAAAAATCATGGCAACAAATGATTTTTTAAGACAGTTTAATACGTTTAATCAGTTGAAACGACTTTCACAGTCAATTTGATTTTGTATTACATATTGTTCATTCATTTATTTTAACAGCGCACCCCCATTTTTTCGTGGGCTACACTCCAGGGGGTGCTGCAGCACCCTCAGCACCCCTACTTCCCGCGGTAATGGATACATCCTGCCTTCACTGGTAAAATGGAAAGGAAACAACAAGTTCAGAAAGAGTATCATGATCAACATGTGAAATCTCGTTATTTCTAGATTGGAGATCCTGTGTATACCCGAAACTTTGGGTATGGACCAAAGTGGGTGCATGGAGTAATTCAGGACATTACAGGACCTGTATCTTATACAGTAGCTTTGGGGAATGCTCAAATTGTGCGGCGTCATGTAGATCAATTATTTAGTCGCCAACAAAAAGAAATGATAACTAATTACCAACCGAGCATGGATGTTCAGTTATGTGATGCTGATATTGGGTTTCAGGATACTGATGTTCAAGTGCCCAAATCACCCAGTACTCCCATAATACCTTTTACTCCTGAGCAAAAGGAGCTTGAAAAATTGCAAACTGAATGTTCCAGTAGGCTGCTGCCCGAGTCATCTAGTGCTCCTACCATTCCTGAAGTGACATCAATTGCAGAAGTAAAAAACCCTGAAATTGTACCTACTGGGGGTCTACGACATTCAGTAAGAGAACGGAAACTACCCTCACACTTAAAGGACTTTGTGATGTAAAAATTACTAGCACGCTTAAAGGACTTTGTGATGGAAAAAAAAATAGTGGGACTTTGAAAAAGAAAACGCACACACAGTTACAAAATTTTGAAGTTGCACTTTATTGAAAATTGTCTTGTATGTGAACAATGTTTTCTCCTCAAGTTTGTTGATTGAAAAAAAAAACTGTTTTGGGATTTAAGTGGGGAGGAGTGTTGTATGTGCATATTGAGATTTGTCCAATAGGGGGCGGTCAAGTATTGTGTATGGGTTAGTGCACTATTTAAAGACCGTGAAGAAGCTCATTGGGTGAGCACCATTGCCTACATGAATTTTGGCTGTGGCTCCTTTGTGACCATCGAGAACTTTTGGCTCCTCTGTGTTTCCTTTCTCCCAGTATCTCAAGATACTACAAAATCATTCAATACAGGGTGGAAAAATTCACAGGGTGGAAAAATACGCAGGGTGCAAAAGTTCACAGAGTCCAACAAATTTAATCCAGAAAGGGAAATGAACCCAGGCAAAAACACCGGAGAGCAGCGGCAGACAGACGCGCCAGCGTTCACTCAACCAGGAAACCATGTGTGCACTGTGCAACAAAACCAACATACAACTAGATCCTATACCCACTAAGCAACTGAAAGAGGTGGTGCATGTAATCTGAGAACCATTTCTTTTGGACATGTATCAAAAACTATCAAGCTGGCATTTAAAACCTTTATTTAAAAAATGCCTTCAAATGCCTCAGTTGCAGTCCTGAATTTTCTTCCAGGAACATACACGTCACAATATCCCGAATTTTGGCTTGGTTGAGTTGTGTTAGTAGTAGTGTTGTCATCATGATCAAGAGACTCTGTTTCACAAGCCCTGTTTACATGGAGCATTGTATTGAACTGAAACTTCATAGCCACATTCTGGGGACACCTTATGGCGCTTTTCCACTGCGTGGTACGGCACGGCTTGCGTTTCCACTGCAGTTCAGTACCGCTTTAGAGTGGGCGGGATTATTCACATGTCGTTATAGTTGCGGCGCCTCTATTGCTGCGACTCCTGTAAAACTTTTTCATTCCGCGTCGCCCCATCAAGCTCTCGCTGGATCCGGTCCTCTGCTATCAACGAGAGGAACGTCTGTACTTCCTCAACAGACAACGAAACAGTGACTTTTTGGTTGTTAAAAAAGGTGCGCTTGTTCAAAACAGTTGCGTTCGGTCCTTCGCTGGCTGTGCTGAGTTAAATCTAGCGGTTCTGTTGTGTTTGTGTCGCAACTTCAGTGACGCAGGTAGTGATGATTCTCTCTGGCCAATCCGTGATCAGCAGAGTTTACACGTCACGTTTTGGTAACGGTACGGTTCACTTGGAACCCATATTACATCTTATTAAAAAGGCACAATATGAAATGTCTATAAAAACATTTTCAATTTTGCAGAGAAACAGTAGTGTTTGTGAAGAATTTCAGTCAGCATTTAACGCCATCATTGCACAGAAACTGCTTAATAAAGTTGCAAATTACCTGCTTTTGCCTTTCTTCTCTTCCTTCATCCTGTCCCTTAGACCCAATACCCTCCCACCTACAACAGGAGATCTCACCAACATTGTTACCTGCTCTGACTCACATCACTACTGGCAAATTTCCCACCACATTTTTTGACAACCTGTGGATCGCTGGATTACCTGAGGGTGTGGAGGGTGAAAACTCTACATGGTTCTTCGAGTCGTGGCTCCCTAAGACTCTATCGCTACGAAAATGGGCCACATAAAGCTGGAAAGAGCAAACCATTCACTTGCTCTCAAAACCCCTTCTCCACAATGCCCACACTCTATTTTGGTGAGGTTCCACAACTTCCAAGACGAGCAACAGGTATTAAACACTGAGCAGGAGATGAGGATCAAGGGTTCTTCCCTTGAAATTCAGAGATAATCGAGTCATGTTTTTTCCAAGACTTTTCAGCCTCCATTCTTCGCAAACAAAATGTTTGACAGAGTGAAGAAACGTCCAAAATCTATCCGTTCTGAATAAAGGCAAATCTACCCTGCACTTCTCAGGGTCAATTTCCACAGCTCTTAAAGGTGTCTCAGGTCCCTGCTGCTGTTGAGGCGTTTCTGAACTCACCAGATGTGACGCCTGCTGATAATGCTTGATCGCTTATTCGACATCATAGGCTGTCCAGGTCACATCAGGTCGTGAGTACAATACAAAATATTTGAGACCTGATGACAGCTTATGTTCAAGTCTTACGGAATTGAATGGTGGCATTACCTCTTGGTGTTGTCGTAAGGGAACCTTTATCCACTGGAGCTCTTGTTATACAGTGGGAGGAAAGGTGTTTAATTCTTTTGTTTGTTATTTATTTCATGTTCTTGTTTTTTGGCTCACCATTTATTTGATTGATATGTATTTTCAAATGGTACAATTGGACTACATCATGTCTAATATACAACGAGGATGTCAAATTTGAGCATTTGTACATGGAATGTTAATGGCATTCATACACCTGTTTTGATCTAAAAAAGGAAGGAGAATACATTGCTTTACTTCAGGAGACCCATTTAAATGATCAGGAACATTCAAAACTTTACAAACTTTGGTCAAGTTTTTTCCCCCTCATCCTTCACTTTAAGGAGTAGCAGCCATTTTAATTTAGAAAAATGTGTCATTTGTCTATAGATGTTAACAGCCTATTTCACACATATAAAGCTTGCCGCAAAGCACTAGCAAAAATAATGACTATGAATGTGTCTGAAAAAAAAAATAGCAAGGAGATATTTTAATTATTTATTAATAAACTAGTGTTTTCTGAGTCCGTGTCGGCTGCAAAGGTGAAACTGATGATGCTGAAATGCACCTTTCATGCTGATTACATAATGAGGGAGTTTTTGTTTTTAAGTAGTCATATTTTAAGCTTTCTGTAGATATATTTCTCATGTCTGTGATGCAAGAAAAGCACATCTTGTTTGTTTTCTTTTTTACAAAAGCATTTTTTGTTAATATTGTGAGTGTCCACAAATAAAAGTAAACCCTTTAAGGTTTCAAACTATGTCTTACTCTTATCTGTAGGAGCAAAAATTACGGTGTATTTTAATTAGTTCCTACTGTTATTAGGTAAAAATTTGATGGCATCGGCGCCATGCATGTCATGCAGTTAGTTGCATGCTAATAGCTTCCACACACGCCACACAAACACTTGCATATGCACTTAATAGCACACATTATCTAGGTTAACGTCAGAGAGAGTGGCCATGTAAAGTTGCTACTAGTTAAATGTTTCACTTTCAAATGATTTATTTGAGGTCGATGTATGATAGGCGAACGTTTTGATTTCCTGCCCGATATACCGTAATTACCTCAATGACCAACCGTTAAGAATATGTCCGTCACAGACACAGATCGGTTTTTTCTGCGACTAACCGATTAATAACGTTTTTGTCGACTAAGCCTCTTCTCGTCTACTAATGTTCAGTTGACTATTAGAAGGGCAGCTCTAGTCGGGTGAAAGCGACTGCTGTCGCCAGAGTTTATTTTGCGTACGTCAGCATCATATCAAAACAAGACGGACCAGATAACTTTTCATGATTAGTTAATCTTGGCTGCTGTAAAAGCGAAGAAACGTTTTCAGAAGACTTCCACATGTAGTTATTAATTTCATATGCAAAGATGTTGCTCAATCCTAGCAGTAGGCATTTACAATGAAGAATTAAACGAGACAACTCTTTAAAGGGGTTATATGATGCGATTTCAATTTTTCCTTTCGGAGCGAAATGAGACGCACCGTTTCTGTTACTAATGTGTGAATGCGGTTTATTTACACAAAATAACATCCATTAATGTTAGATAACATACTATTAAATAATTTACTTTACATAGCTTGTAAAAAACTATCAACTTTACTGAATGGTTCGCATTTATTTAAACACTTTAAATTATTAAAAACACAAACCTTTTTTCAGCTGAAACACAGACGCAGGAGAGCGGCGCAGCCTTATGAGGTCACGCCACCAGACCAAAATAAATTAGTGCATCTAATATGTGAGATCCTGTCTAAAAGGCAAAACAGGGATCTTTATGTCATTCCAAAGATGACTAACTAAATAAATAAATGTTTAAAAAAAAACATAAATGACTATTTATACTTGTATTTTCTTATTTATGTAATATTTTTTTCCCCACATGCATTAATTTATTTATACATTTCCACTTTTATTTATCTCCACATTTGTGTTTACTCAAGTGTCAATTTTATTTCAACATTTATTTATTTCTACATTAATTTCATATTCACTTATTATTCATGTATTTTTGTCAACATTAATTTATTTCCACATTTATTTACTTGTGGTGTACCAGTGGTGTAATGTAACGAAGTAATAATACTTCGTTACGGTACTTAAGTATTTTTGGGAGTATCTGTACTTAACTTGAGTTTTTATATTTCAGCCAACTTTTACATTTACTCCACTACATTTCCTAATTAAAATGTATACTTTTACTCCGATACATTTCCCCGAAGCATATTCGTTACTTACTACAAAATAGAAGTCAGAAGAACATGGAATGCAGGAAAGCAGGTTTGACGAATCAGTGGTCTGGTGTCTGCAAGTTAGACTCCTAAAAAACAAAGTTGTTCATGTGCGAACAAGTGCGCGCACAACCGCGGATGATTCATTTTCCGTCGAGTCTGGGGTGTGCGATACAGCATCGTCTGCGATAATATGGTTAGTGTTTTTGTAATGATGTGCGATCGGACATTATCAAGTAGGCTATATCACCAAATCACACACAGGGTGCACGCACGTTGATTTATTAATCTATTAAAACTCAAAAATCAAGGCATTTTAAATTGTAGACGGCAAAAATGCTTCTGTGTGCTTTTTATATTTAGATAATTTCATATTCATATGACCCCTTTAAATGCAGTGTTTAAATCAGAGCACTAAAATAAGAGTAGAACATTTACTTTTAAGAGAACTTCAAGAAAAAAATTAAATGAAGCAATATATGAAGTTAAAACCTTTCAAAAAGGAAAGGTGAGAAAACTGCAGGAGGGCAGACAATGTACATAAACACCGGGCAAAGGCAAATTAATTTAGAGAATGTAGAGGACAAAATAATTCAGCTTTGAGAATGAAAACCAACCTGTTTGTTCCTCAGTATCTTCATGTTTGACTCTGAATGTTTCTTCAATCTTCATCTCTTCACTCTCCTCTTTAATAAACGCCATCTTTATAACAGTGTGTCACGAGGAGCTCAGTTTGCTAACGAAAACCAAAGATCACAGCACTGTTTTGCGTCTCTGAGCAATGGATGGTGTTTACTTATTGAATGAATCAGCTTTTTGAACGAATCGGTTGAATAAATGATTCAGTGATTCACTCATTAACACACGCTGCGTCTGAAAGCTCTAAAATGCTGCCTTCGGAGACAGCATTTCAAGGCATGAAGGCATCAAGGCTCGTCCGAATACAAATTCTGCTTCACTTCCTGTCTCCGGAGGTACCTTCTTCTGATCGAATTTTGAAGGCAGCATAGATGTATCCTTCGCTGCCTTTGATATCCCACAATCCTGT
>NW_015623670.1:71614-72202 GCF_001515625.1 Sinocyclocheilus rhinocerous
AATCAAAACTCGTTCTATTTTGTTGTAGATGTTGTAGATCTTAAGCTGCCTCAGAATCCTGTCCGAAGTTTCATGAGGTGCCTTCGTGCAAAAACGCTGCAAACGCTGCCATTGCCTCATAAGGCAGCGAGGCAGCAAGTCAGCTGCCTAAAAGTTTTCGGATGCAGCCGTAGTGTGCTCTGGCTATAAAGTGCGCAGTACATAAAGGCCCATTCACACCAATAATGATAAATATAACAATAAATATGACAATGGTAACTGTTAAATTGAAAGGCCTGTTCACGCCAAGGATGTTCACTTTCTGAACAGTTTTTTCAAGCTGATATAGCCTACCATAAAAAACATTGACAGCCAACCAGAATCCACCAGACTTTAATGAGCTTGAGCATTTAAAGTGCCAGACGGCAAAACTGCACTAGTGTGCATTGGTGTGGATTCTAAAAAGCCTGTAGTTATCGTTATAGTTATCTTCATTGTTAGGAGCTCTACTGAGGAAGACATTTATTATTATTTATTTTTTTTATGCACTAATAGGGTTAGGTTAACAAGAGGCTTTTCAGTGCCAATAATGTATTGCAAAAAAAAAAA
>NW_015623670.1:73008-76094 GCF_001515625.1 Sinocyclocheilus rhinocerous
GTTTTCCTGTTCAAGACAGTTAGGGTATGTCGAAAATCTCCCATCTCATTTTCTCCTCCAACTTCAAAATCATCCTACATCGCGGTTTTACCTTTTTTTTGTAAAGGGTGCTTGATCTTCTTTGCATGTTCACTTTGTAAACACTGGGTTGGTACTTCTGCACCATACTTGGCCACACGTCACTTCACTTTTTTCACTCACTTTATTAGAAGGGCAGCCCTAGTCGCGTGAATGCGGCTGCTGTCGCCAGAGTTTATTTAGCATACGTCAGCATCACATCAAA
This sequence comes from Sinocyclocheilus rhinocerous, assembly GCF_001515625.1. Taxonomy (NCBI): domain Eukaryota; kingdom Metazoa; phylum Chordata; class Actinopteri; order Cypriniformes; family Cyprinidae; genus Sinocyclocheilus; species Sinocyclocheilus rhinocerous. Next base: position 73,292 of record NW_015623670.1, read on the forward strand.
GCAAGATGGACCAGATAACTTTTCATGATTGGTTCATCTTGGCTGCTGTAAAAGCGTGTTCAAAAGACTTCCATATATAGTTATTAATTTAATATGCAAAGATGTTACTCAATCCTAGCAGTGGGCATTTACAATGAAGAATTAAATGAGACACGACTCTTTAAATGCAGTGTTTAAATCACAGCACTAAAATAAGAGTAGAACATTTACTCATAAGAGAACTTCAAGAAAAAAATTAAATGAAGCAATATATGAAGTTAAAACCTTTCAAAAAGGAAAGGTGAGAAAACTGCAGGAGGGCAGACAATGTACAGAAACACCGGGCAAAGGCAAATTAATTTAGAGAATGTAGAGGACAAAATAATTCAGCTTTGAGAATGAAAACCAACCTGTTTGTTCCTCAGTATCTTCATGTTTGACTCTGAATGTTTCTTCAATCGTCATCTCTTCACTCTCCTCTTTAATAAACGCCATCTTTATAACAGTGTGTCACGAGGAGCTCAGTCTCTTCAGCAGGTTTTCTGTGTGTTTAGGATCAGAATAATTAACAAAGAAAAATAAATCCAGATGCTTCTCAATCAGCTCCCTAGTTCAGTAGTCAGTGCACTGGTAAGGGAGTCAGAGTGAGAGTTAATGGACTTAAATCACCTGATGAGACAAAAGCATATAAAACGTTACCAATAAATAATAATGATGAACAAATGAATAAAAGAACACAAATTACACAGTCACTTTACTATTTACTTTTGATTAATATAAGTCATTTCTTGATCAGTATTACATTTAAAAGATTACACTTTTAATTAAATATTTGTTTAGTTATAATCAAAACTCGTTCTATTTTGTTGTAGATCATTAAACCATTAAGCTGCCTCAGAATCCTGTCCGAAGTTTCATGAGGTGCCTTCGTGCAAAAACGCTGCCTGCAAAGTCATTGCCTCATAAGGCAGCTAGTGCCGTGTTCAAAATATCGATACGACGATTCGTCACAGAGATTTGACGATACGAGCAATGATACAGCTGGCCCTGTATCGATATTGTGGCACGTGTGCAGCAGTGGACCGCGCTTTCAGTAGTCAGTGCACTGGTAAGGGAGTCAGAGTGAGAGTTAATGGACTTAAATCACCTGATGAGACAAAAGCATATTAAACGTTACCAATAAATAATAATGACGAACAAATGAATAAAAGAAAACAAATTACTCAGTCACTTTACTATTTACTTTTGATTAATATAAGTCATTTCTTGATCAGTATTACATTTAAAAGATTACACTTTTAATGAAAACCTTCGCAGTTGGTTTGTAAAAGTTGTCATTACACGTTTGTGTTTGTTGTTTTGAGCAGATGTCATTCAGCGCGCGGAGATTCGAGCGATTCAAAACAGTGAATCTTTTTGTGAAGCATTTGATTCAATTGACTCGTTTCGAAAAGCTCCGTTTCTCCATCACTACTTGCTAGTGACTTCGTGTTTAGGATGAACTGATTCACTACATAGGGAGCGAAATGAGACGCACCGTTTCTGTTACTAATGTGTAAATGCGGTTTATTTACACAAAATAACATCCATTAATGTTAGCTGCCTGCAAAGTCATTGCCTCATAAGGCAGCTAGTGCCGTGTTCAAAATATCGATACGACGATTCGTCACAGAGATTTGACGATACGAGCAATGATACAGCTGGCCCTGTATCGATATTGTGGCACGTGTGCAGCAGTGGACCGCGCTTAAGATGTCATTCAGCGCGCGGAGATTCGAGCGATTCAAAACAGTGAATCTTTTTGTGAAGCATTTGACTCAATTGACTCGTTTCGAAGTTTCGAAAAGCTCCGTTTCTCTCATCACTACTTGCTAGTAACTTCGTATTTAGGATGAACTGATTCACTACATAGGGAGCGAAATGAGACGCACCGTTTCTGTTACTAATGTGTAAATGCGGTTTATTTACACACAATAACATCCATTAATGTTAGATAACATACTATTAAATAATTTACTTTACATAGCTTGTAAAAACTATCAACTTTACTGAATGGTTCGCATTTATTTAAACACTTTAAATTATTAAAAACACAAACCTTTTTTCAGCTGAAACACAGACGCAGGAGAGCGGCGCAGCCTTATGACGTCACGCCACCAGACCAAAATAAAAGTCCCGTGGCTACAACAAGGTTTAATCTGGCTGCAGAGGAACAGGTGGATAAAAGTGCTTGCTTTCTGAAAACACCGGTTAGCTTGCAGTCTAGCGATCTCCACTTCAAGTCTATTCTCAGAAAAGTGTAATTCATCAACTGTTCATTTACGACACAGAGGCTGTGTATGTATGAATTACCACTGTTAAAGCTGTGGCTTTAATTCCTTTAGAAACAATGATGTTACCAGCTCCTTGTTGAGAAAGATAATGTAGCTTTTGAGCGATTAAGCTATTTAGTTCATAAAACTGCGGGGCAGAGCTAAAAAGTTTGTTCCTGTATGTCTGAGTGCAGCCGCAACGTGATCTGTGTGTGTGACTGCACTTAACATCAAACTGCTTCTGTTATTAAAAACACAAACCTTTTTTCAGCTGAAACACAGACGCAGGAGAGCGGCGCAGCCTTATGACGTCACGCCACCAGACCAAAATAAAAGTCCCGTTCACTCGCTGCTCTACAATCACAAAAAAGTGCATATTTACATAAAGAAAACACAAATAATAAAACATGTCAAAAGTATTCAGAGTTTGATTCTTGGTGAAACACATTTAAATATATGCATTATTTTATACACACACACACATATATATATATATATATATATATATATAT
>NW_015623670.1:83076-88126 GCF_001515625.1 Sinocyclocheilus rhinocerous
GAGTAGAAAAGTGCAAGGTTTCTAAAAAATAATGAATAGAGCATAATATATAGGCTATAACAAGGTTTAATCTGGCCGCAGAGGAACACAACTGGGTTGCCTGATATAAAGAGACGTCATCCCCGAAACAGTTTTAGCTTGCAGTTTAGCGATCTCCACTTTAATATTCTATTCTCAGAAAAGTGTAATTCATCAACTGTTCTTTTACGACACACACAGAGAGAGAGAAAGCGAGAGAGGCTGTGTATGTATGAATTAGCACCGTTTTGCCGCGTTTCTCTATTAACAGTGAAGCTGTGGCTTTAATTCCTTTAGAAACAATGATGTTACCAGCTCCTTGTTGAGAAAGATAATGTAGCTTTTGAGCGATTAAGCTATTTAGTTCATAAAACTGCGGGGCAGAGCTAAAAAGTTTGTTCCTGAATGTCTGAGTGCAGCCGCAACGTGATCTGTGTGTGTGACTGAACTTAACATCAAACTGCTTCTGTTTCACACAAATGCTGGCACAGACGTGCATGTTAGATGCACGCTAGAGTCGCTTTGAACTCGTGCATCTTCGGAAGCGGAGCTGCGCGGAAAGTTACAAAAAATGTCGTGCACACCGCCACGTGAAACGACGTCGCGCGCACTCAAAGCGAACTTCCGCCAACACCGCGATGACGTCATATTTGCCGCGCGCACGTAAGCGAACTTGTCGAGTATAAATCAGCCTTAAATCAGCCTTGAGCATGTGTGCGTCAGATACAGTGAAGACAGCGCGTTAGTTTAGAACTGTTCTAATTTATTTTTTTTATCGTAGAGAGTGTGTTAATTTGTGCAATTATAATCTACCAGCAATGTAAATGATTTTTAAAAAATATTAGAATGAGTACATTACAATATACATTTATTAGAATGAATACATATTATTTATGGGCTTAAAAACAAGATGCAAACAATCAGAATATTGTACCTGGTGGGGAGTGCCCAATGTAAACATGAAACATATGCCATTACCTATATTGTACTGTGGTACAGTTATGGAGGCCCTTCATAATGCAGAGGTCAACTGCCTGCTCTGCCAATAGTTAGAAATGGCCCTATAGTATGCAGTGTTTAATAAACAGCTGTTTTACTAAATTCTGCTGAGGTGAAATTCAGTATAGTCCTGTATCGTGATATGCATCGTATCGTGGCCTCTGTATCATGATACGTAGCGTATCGTGACTTTGCTGGTGATACACAGCCCTAAAGGCAGCGAGTCAGCTGCCTAGGCTTTCGGACGCAGCAATAGTCAAATGCTATGTTTCTGAATGAATCAGTCGTTTGAATGAATCTGTTGAATCTCAATGACTCACTCATTAACAGTAACTTGCTGTCACCTACTGGCGGTTTTAATTTCACATTTCGACTATTTTTGTATGTTTTAAATTATAAAAAAAAAAAAACTGTATTCAACGTAATATGTTCAAAACAAAACATTAGGCCTATTTATGCATCTGTAACTGCAGGTTAGATGCATCCATGTCTTCTCTGAGATACATTAAACTCTAGGCTAAATGCCATTTCAGATGCAGATTCCAGAAATGTTTTCTTATGTTGGAATGAAAGACACTACCGGGATGAAGTGCTTCTTATTCTTACCCAAAAATACAAAATGGAAGAAAGAGTTAAAAACTGAACACAATCTTGCTACTCAAGCTTTTTAGACACAAAATTGCCTGTTTTTGCTAAATTTTGCCAACGAAAATAGTTCCAAACGAAGATCACAGCACTGTTTTGCGTCACTGTGTTTACTTATTGAATGAATCAGCTTTTTGAACTAATCGGTTGAATAAATGATTCAGTGATTCACTCATTAACAAATCAATCAGAGTCAAATGCTTTGTTTCTGAATGAATCAGTCGTTTGAATGAATCTGGTGAATCTCAATGACTCACTCATTAATTTCACATTTTGACTATTTCTTTCATCTTTTAAATTATTTCAAAGATCAGTATTCAACGTTTTATTTTAAAAACAAAACATTAGGCCTATTTATGCATCTGTAACTGCAGGTTAGATGCATCCATGTCTTCTCTGAGATACATTAAACTCTAGGCTAAATGCCATTTCAGATGCAGATTCCAGAAATGTTTTCTTATGTTGGAATGAAAGACACTACCGGGATGAAGTGCTTCTTATTCTTACCCAAAAATACAAAATGGAAGAAAGAGTTAAAACTGAACACAATCTTGCTACTCAAGCTGTGTATGAATTTTTTTAAATATATATATTTATTTGCTTCTTTTCCATTTTGCATTTACTTATTTTACTTTCAATACTTAAGTACATTGCAACACCTCCCTTTTTTTTAGATGTTACTCTGAGGGGGTTCAACAGAAATTTGACGGTACTGAAAGAGAAAACCACTTCTCCAAACAAATATTCTTTTTTTCCCCATTTTATTTCCCCAAGTGCACATATATATATAATTGCCACAAAATAAACAATATAAAGAAAACAAGCAGTCTTTGCCTCTGTGTGAATCAGTCAATGAAATAAATGAAACTTAACGTGAAAAGTTCGGACTTTCGCTGAGCTGAATTGATGATGATGATGATGCTGATAAGTTATTTGAGAGCGATGCAATGATATAATCCAAATTAGTGAGAGGTGAAAATAGTCAATGGCGTTTAGTGACTCGCTGGCCTTACTCCGCGTTGACTAAGGCCACGCAATACCCAGATCCACCCCTCTCGCTTCCTGGAGACGTGCAGTGAATCCAAACGGTGCTCATATAACAAACACAGTAAAACAACAAGAATAGTATGGTCCAATAGTGATATATAAGATGAAAAGTCCTTTCTACAAAAGAAAGCAAACAACTAGCATCAGTCATTATTCATTATAAATGCACCAAGTCATTAGCACAGTCAGCCAATACTCACGTTTGAGCGTAAACTCTACTAGTTCTCAAACCAGGACTTAAAATGAGTAGTCAGGTAGCGTTAGTTCAACCACACTCCTAAATAAAACCTCGTTTTTGAAAACATAGTGTGTTCTCTTAATGTCTGTAGTTTTCAGGTTCTCTACTTTAACCATCAATTCTTGGCACTCTGGGTCTAGTTTCTGTTCCGCTGCGATTTGTGACATATCCACTGGCAGATCATACGTGATAGTATTAAAACCACTCTTAGCTGGTGTGTGCAACAAAACAGCTGGTGACTCAACTGCATACCTTCTGGACAATACGTCAGGCACTACATTACATTGTCCTCTTCTGTACCGTACGGCAAAATGATATCCCTGCAGCCTTATAGTCCATCTTTCCAGTCTGGATGAAGGTTTGGGATGCTGGAATAGCCAGACTAGGGATGCATGATCTGTGATCACTTCAAATGCTCTGCCCTCTAGGTAATGGTGCCACTTCTCTACAGCCCATACCACTGCGAGACACTCTTTTTCCGATGCTGAATAAGATTTCTCAGCACCTCTGAGCAAACGGGATGCGTAGGCAATTACTCTCTCCTGGCCAGCCACCTCCTGTGTTAAAACAGCTCCCAAGCCCACATCACTCGCATCAGTCTGTACTTTAAAAGAAGATTCGAAGTTAGGTGTGTTTAAAACAGGTGCCTTAGTGAGTTCGACTTTGATAAGATCAAACGACCGTTGGCACTCGTCAGTCCACTTCGCCTGTTTCTTCTTCAGTGCATGCAATGGTGCGGTTTTACTAGAAAAATCAGGGATAAAACGATGGTACCAAGCTGCTAGACCCAGAAATCTCTGAACCTCTTTTAAGTTCTTGGGAGTAGGAAATGTCTTGATCGCATCCACCTTGTCTGCATTCATCTTGACTCCCTCAGCTGTGATAGTGTGTCCTAGGTAGTCGAGTGAAGAACAGATGAACTTACATTTCGTGAGGTTAAGCGTGAGACCGGCCTTGTGCAAACTCTGGAACACTTGCTGGAGATGGTGCATGTGAGACTGGATATCTGGGGAGTATACAATAATGTCATCGATATAGACCATGCAACATTTGTTCTTATGCTCTCTTAAGACCTGTTCCATCAGCCGTTGGAATGATGCTGCTGCGTTTTTGAGGCCAAAAGGAAGACATAAGAATTCATATAGCCCTGAAGCAGTAATGAAAGCTGTCTTTTGTACACTTGCAGCATCCATTTCGACTTGCCAGTATCCGCTCTTTAAGTCCAACGTGCTAAACACTTTGGCTCCTTGGAGAGAATCCAGAATGTCCGTGATTTGAGGCATCGGGTATGCGTCGAGGTGAGTCTTTGCATTCAGACCACGATAATCAATGCATAACCTAGATCCTCCATCTTTTTTGTCTACGACTACCACAGGTGAGGCCCATGGAGAAGTAGAAGGTTTGATGATTTTTAATTGCAGCAACTCCTTAATTTGCTCTTCAATAAAATCATTCTTAACTTTAGAAACTCTGTACGGTCTCTTTCTTAAAGGAAGTTCGTCAATAGTCTTAATCTCGTGCTTGATCAGACTTGTACGTCCTAGATTCGTGGTACATACTGAAGGCCAATCATACAAGAGAGCTTTCAATTGACTCTTTACCTGGACTGCAGCATGAGAGTTTCCCACGACTCGGTCGATTAGCTTCGACTTCTCCTCCTCGTGCACCAACTCGACTTCTCCTTGTGCAGCATAAAATCGTACAGCAGGGTGCTCGTGCATTTTATTAAAACACATGGGGTGACTATGGTTAGTATCAGGCAGAGATATATGTGAAACATTAAAATCGATGGTGATTTTGGCTTCTTTAAGGAAATTCAATCCCAAAATGATAGGAACTGCCAAATCCTCATCCTTCATCACATAGAATGTGACCTCATACTTCGCTCCGTACATCTCACATTCCCAGAGTACCTTACCCTGAGCTTTTTGACTCTGGCCATTAGCAAGCATAAACGTCTGAGCGCTTCTGGTCAAATGCTCATCCTTCCTCTTTAGTCTCTGCCATACTTTCTGCTGCATCAAAGAAAAAGTGCTTCCCGTATCAATCACAGCATTGAAGAATGAGTGATTTAAAACAATGGGTGCTTGCAGTACATTGTTA
>NW_015623670.1:88293-90236 GCF_001515625.1 Sinocyclocheilus rhinocerous
CCTTGAACTGTTGCTCCAGCTGTTTATCGCACCGTTTCAAACAATCCACAATGCTCTTAGTTGATCCACTTTGGCATAGCATTGTTGGTGAACCCGATCTAATTCTCTCTGAAGACGATAATTCATTCTGTCTTCATATGCTCTTAATTTTGTGCTCACTGTCTCGGAGGTAACGAAGTCGCTAATTCTGTGCTCAATATCAACAAGGTGCTCTTCAATACTACACATTCGCTGACTCGCTGTCGGTAACTCATCTTCTTGAAAATCAAGAGGCGGAGGAGGTAAAAAAGCTCAAGCCAAGTCCCTGTTCGGGCGCCATTCTGCAACACCTCCCTTTTTTTTAGATGTTACTCTGAGGGGGTTCAACAGAAATTAGACGGTACTGAAAGATAAAACCACTTCTCCAAACAAATATTATTTTTTTCCCTATTTTATTTCCCCAAGTGCACATATATATATAATTGCCACAAAATAAACAATATAAAGAAAACAAGCAGTCTTTGCCTCTGTGTGAATCAGTCAATGAAATAAATGAAACTTAACGTGAAAAGTTCGGACTTTCGCTGAGCTGAATTGATGATGATGATGATGCTGATAAGTTATTTGAGAGCGATGCAATGATATAATCCAAATTAGTGAGAGGTGAAAATAGTCAATGGCGTTTAGTGACTCGCTGGCCTTACTCCGCGTTGACTAAGGCCACGCAATACCCAGATCCACCCCTCTCGCTTCCTGGAGACGTGCAGTGAATCCAAACGGTGCTCATATAACAAACACAGTAAAACAACAAGAATAGTATGGTCCAATAGTGATATATAAGATGAAAAGTCCTTTCTACAAAAGAAAGCAAACAACTAGCATCAGTCATTATTCATTATAAATGCACCAAGTCATTAGCACAGTCAGCCAATACTCACGTTTGAGCGTAAACTCTACTAGTTCTCAAACCAGGACTTAAAATGAGTAGTCAGGTAGCGTTAGTTCAACCATGCGGTTTCCCTCTACCAAACGAACTGACTTGCTCGTCGGTGACCAGGCTTATATCCGCCAACCACTATGCACTAGCGCCCTCAAGCTGCTCCTAGTGGTATTACACTTGTACCAGATACCTCTTTTTAGGCACTAGCCAGTGAAAATTACAATAATATAAAGCAGGTAACGTTTAGACCGTTACAACATTTAAGATAAAAATATATATACTTTTCGTACTTAAGTACAATAAATATCACATACTTTAAGACATTTACTCAAGTAATATTCTAAACGGTGACTTCAACTTCTACCAAAGTCATTTTCTGGTAAGATATCTGTACTTTCACTTGAGTATGGCTTTTAGGTACTTTATACACCACTGGTTGCACCTTTTAAAATGATGCGTCCTAAGCCAAAAAACAGAGCTATGGTTGAAAGATATTACACTGTTCGACGTGAGTGCAGGAGAGCTGAATGTCAGTGGAGGAAAGACAAGCTGCAGGTGTCTTTTGACATCTTAAAGGAGACATGGTACAGATACCAAAAGACTGTTAATGCAGAGAAAACAAAATATTTGTCTAATGTCATTCTTAAAAATATACCTTAAAAAAGTGCTTCATAAACCTAAAGCACTTTTTAGTATAATTAAAGGCAGGGTATGTGATTTTTCAAAAACACTTTAGAAAACTGATTCGGGCCGAATAGCAAAACAAACTTGTAGCCAATCAGCAATAAGGGGCGTGTCTACTCGTGATGTGAAGGAGAGAGCTTTCAGTGCATGGGACGGACATTAGCCGAGCCGAGCGACAGAAAGATAGAGATGGCGGATAAAAAAACAAAAGAGGAAAACGTCTGCGGAAAGATAAGGCAAGAAGTAGGACCCGTGTAAATATCGGATCAGCTTTCCAGCGCTGATCCAGTTTTCTGTCGGGGATTTGTTGCACCGCGCCGCTCACGTCCGTAGACACGGT
>NW_015623670.1:90266-95518 GCF_001515625.1 Sinocyclocheilus rhinocerous
TTTGGGGTAGGGGCGTGTTTGTTTTGGTGATTTCAAATATCAACATTGGCTACCAGAAAACGCTCATTCTGCCTTTAATGTAGTGCTAAATGCATACATACTTTCCGGGCCAATCTTCTCTGTTTGGCCCCCCTGCGGCCACCTGCGCCCTGCCCATTCACCATTCAGTATAAGTGTTGTGGCCCCACAGTGTGAAATATTGACCAGTTTGAGTTGAGAAAGCAGTATTTACATTGTAAGATGGCAAGAAAGCAGAGATGGCCTCCAGTCCTTTCCCAGAGAGTCCAGGAACGGAGGGAGAAGCTTTGGAAGAAGCTATCTTCACACACGGACAACACAACATTACGTGTCTGCAAGGCAGAAGCCTCAGAGAAAGAAAAGAGGAGGATGAAGTTCCGCAAACCACATTGGCCTCCAGTTATTTCTGTGGAGGAAAGTGAGAAGAGGAGAAGGTTCCGGGAGAGCTTGGAAGAAGGTTCTCAAGCCATCCCATCCACGTCCAAGCAGTGGCCTCCAAAAAATGAAGACAGTCAAAGTGTCAGGTAAGATTTGTATGAATGAATATAAAAGAATGAAGTCATATGAAAGTCAACAAATGTCTAAAATAACTTTTTTTTTGTGTCTTTTACGTAACTTTTTTTGTGTGTCTTATAAGAAGGCCCTAAAGCACGGCAAAGCCACTGCACAGAGAAGAGATTCAAAGGGGTATCCCTGCAGACTCTGTGGAAAGCCCAAGAGACTTGAGTTTGGGCACAGCTTTTACAGAGGTAAACATTTCTGTGCCACAGCTGCAGGAAAGTCTGTCTCCAAGTGGCTGTCTGAACAGAAGAGGATAGCTGCTGCTGACAATTGCTAAAGGCCTTTCTCAGGAGAACCTAAAACAACGCAAGATATTTACCTGCAGCCTGTGCCAGCAGCCAAAGACAAATGAGTATGGACACTCACAGTACACTGGCAAAACCTTCTGCAGCACGTATGAAGGCAAAACTGTGGAAATTTTGGTTGGCAGAGCAACGGGCCCTTGCTCCTGTTGAATGAAGGATTTAATATGGTTTAATATTTAATTATTTCAATATTTCATTCATCTCTATCTTTGTTAATTTTGTTATGCTGATTCTGCTGTTATTTTTTTTTCTTTTTTCTTTTAATATTTTTATTTAGATATATATACTGTTTACATTTTTTTTTCAAAAACTATTTAATAAATATTTTATCTTTGCTAATTCTGTTATACTGTTTCTTAATTTGTTTTTCTTTTAATATTTGTATTTAGTATTTTGTTTACATTTACATATTTTTATATATTTTTTCTAATGTGAACTATTTGATAAAACTTTTATTATATTTGTTAATTTTGTTCTACTGTTTCCGCTGTTGATTTTTATTTTAATATGTGTGTTTAGTATTTTATTTACATTTATATACTGTTTCAAATTTTTTTCTATAAAGAACTTGTTATACTGTTTCTTACATTTTTCTATTTTATTTTAATAATCGTATATAGTTTTTTACATATATTTTATAACTTATATTTTTTTTGATGTGACCTATTTAATAAATCTTTTTATTATCTTTAATTTTGTTGTACTGTTTCTGCTGTTAATTTTCGTTCTGTTTTAATATTTGCATTTAGCATTTTGTTTACATTTATTTTTTATCTTTTATTTTTTCTATTGTAAACTCTTTAATACATATTTTATTATCTTTAATTTTGTTGTACTGTTGTACTCTTATTTTTTCTGTTTTATTTATATACTTGTGTTTAGTAATTTGTGCACAATTATAAATTTTTATACTTTTTATATTTGTTTTCTAGTGTGAACTATTTAATAAATAAACAAACAAAAACACTGTTTGACTGTGAGATGTATTTAGGGGTAGAATTGCTATTAAATAAATTCAACTTAGTTCATACCTTTATAATCAATATAAATTTTTTTTTTTAAATAGGAACATTAAAATGCTAACAAATAATTTTAAAATAAAGCTATACAAATGAAAAAAATGGGTAAGACAATTAACATGACCTTCACGAAGGCAAATAAAAAGTCATTTGGGTAACATGGCCTTTGTGAAGGCAGATAAACCTGAAATAAGGTTTGGATTTATTAATGTAGCCTTTATGAGAGCAAATAAATGTTCTCAAATAAAGAACACTTTATATGTCCTTTATATAGGCAGATAAACCTTTTGAAATAAAGAACAATCATTTTGGACTATTTACACAACCTTTATTAAATACAAATAAACGTTAATAGAATAAAATAAAATTCTTAATAGAAAGAAGCAAAGGATATGTTTACAAATAAAACTATTTACAGTGAAGGATTTCCCTCATTCCTCTTCTCTTGCAGCCACTCTTTTAGTGTCTTTCCCTCTGATGTGGCAAAGAAGTAGAGGCTGCCCACCCTGGTGTGCCCAAACTCTTTTTTTCTGGGCTGCCCACATCGAGTGCATGTGTACTCTTTTCGTGCAGGTTGCTGGGGACGGGGCAGCCCTTGCTCTTGAGCTAAAAACGCTGCTGCCTTCCTCTTCCTCCACAGAGTTGTTCTGCTCATGGATGTTCCTGCCAGTGGAGCAGAGAGAGCAGGTGCTGATGCAGGGGGAGGAGGTCGCTGCCCATATCGTGTGGCCTGACCTGACAGATCAGGGTTTTCAACATAGGGGAAAGGCTGAAGTGCTGACCCAGGTGCAGAGGGCATTGACGTCATCTGCCTGGCTACAGGAAGCGACACCATGTTGATCTGAGGTAAGGCCACACTCAAGAGCCAACACATCTGCTTCCAGCTTCTTCCTGTAGTTGTTGTACCTGTTTGAAATGACACAATTAATAGGATGAACATAATACTGCCTCTACAATCCTACTAATATTAGGCCACTGCGCAGGACGCACACACCTGTAAAATAAAATAGGGAATTATAAAGCATAGTCATTTATATTTTTAAAGCTCAAAGTGTGCAAATGTTTAACTTACCACTTCAGGCTCTCTTTTCCATGGCAGGTGAAAGTTTTGGAGTGGGTGGTCTTGAACCTGCCTTGCAAAAGTCTCTCCTTGTGTCTCGGCGAATAGGAAACACCCTGTCTGTCACTGTCCGGCAGTCTGTCCCACAGCCGAACAATGTCAGCGGCTTCCCTGTCCGAGATGCAAGGCTTTTCCCTCAGCTCGACAAGGTATCTGGCCAGGTCCACCACTCTGTCAAATCCTGGAGTCCTGTCTGGTCCTCTGCACACCTACCAAGTAGAAAGAAGATCAGTTAGTATCGATGAAGGAAAAAGTCCTCCAAGTGATGGCATGGCAAAGGATGCTTGTATGCATGCATACATCTTCTTGGGGCTCAGGTGGCAAGTCCTGGGAAGACTGAGAGGGTGACAGTGAAACCCGAGACAAGCGAAAAGCTTCCTTGGTTGATACTAAAGAAAGAGGGGAGATGGTGTGGTCCTGCTCCTCTGCCTCATCCCCAAATCCCTCATCTTCTACATCTCCCAAGTCTGCTGGGATTCTGTCTGGGACATCTGGGTCCCGCCCAAAGTTCTCCCTGAACTCCCAGGACTGCTGCGAGCACGGGTACTCCACCCCAATGAGCTTGTCTGACAAAAGAAAATTAGATAGAAAACAAGGTTGTAAAACAGAAGTCTGTGCACTACAAAAAAAAAATACACATACCTGTGTACTGTCCTGGCTTGGAGTAGTCTTGCACAAGACTACAGCTAAGAAGACGCTGGCTGAGCTTATTGAGGCTGTGCTGGAGCGAGCCACTGTAGCAGCGCAGCGACAAGTGAGCATCATGTGTGACAGCAGCAGCAGCGCAGTCCTCGTTCCACCGCTCCAAACCCTCAAGCAGATAAGCCTGGAAATTTTCCAGGTTAGCACTCGTTCCAGATTTTTCAAAAAAGGAAACATTAACACTAATTTATAATTACAAATGACATGAAATAGACTATCACAAAAACACACCTCGAGGTGGATGTGTGTAATCTTACCGGGTATGAAGCGGTTGAGGTGGTTATGGAAGGACTCCAGGGAAGTGGACCCCCAAGCACAGCGGTACTCAGCTGCAGCTCCCACCAGTTTTTTTAGCCACCTGTTGTCGGAAAGCAAAACAATTCAGTGAGCTCCAAAACATGCCTTACATGTACAAAGGATCAAATCTATATGTACAGTTGTATTTAAAATAATCCGTGATTAATAGGTTACCTGTTTTGTGGAGTCCATCTTCAAGATGGACCCAAAGACAAGAGGTGATCCTGGCTTTTAGCTCACTATACTGGGACCGGACATCCTCCGCGTGGACCGAGAGGAGCCACTTGGCAGTTGGTACAGGCGGCATGGGAGGCAGAGGTGTGATGGGCTGTGTGGTGGTGGTGCTCTGAAACCGGTCACACGCAGACAGGTACTGCAGGGTCCTCTCCATCCAGTCCTCACTATGCTGTTCACATAGTTTGTGATATAGCATTGTAGCGCTGTTGCCGAGAAAGCGCTCTTTCATCAACTTTGCCACAATCATATCACAAGAGAACCGGTTAAAATAAACAGACAAACCAAGGCAAAGTTTATTAAAGTTCATTTAAAGTGTTATTTTTTTTCCAGAGCAAATGTGTGATGTTTCCCACACACACACAAAAACTGGGTTCAATGGGGGGTCGTTAACTCCTGAATAGGTGACAGGTGCAGTGTTGGAATGCTATTGTTCTGAGTTTGACACCTTTGAAAGGTCAAGCTAAGTTCAATGAAGGGTCTTGTTCACACATTCTGAATAGAGAACCTTGACTGGCAGACACAGTGTCTGTGAAAAAACTACAAAAAAAGATAAGGCTTGTTTTGTGTAAAGTAATTTTTTTAATGTACTACAAAAAATGTTATTTTAAAGTAATTTAAGTTGCATTATTACCATTAAAGCCTAGTTAATGGTGTAACATTTTAGTAGTTAATTGCACCTGCCCATGTATTTTTGCCTATAATTTTTTTCATGACTCACCGGTAAGTGAGGATAGCTGGGAACATCCTGTGGTGAGCCGGATCCACCTGGTCCATGATGTCGTAAGACCACGCGGCCAGCTTCTTGGGGCAGCGCTGACACTCCAGGTATTCCGTCGCCAGAAAATACCAGCCGTGTAAGTTCAGCACCCGCCTCACTGTCTTGTAGAGCCCCCAAGCTGTCAGTTGCTGACAAGACCATCTGCAGTTTGGCGAGCTGCAGATCAGCTTGTAGGACCACATCCTGTAGGGCAGTGTTTCTCAACCAGTGGGTCG
>NW_015623670.1:95757-96076 GCF_001515625.1 Sinocyclocheilus rhinocerous
CACTAGGCGCGTTTCCATTACAGATTTGCGCAAAACTTTGGCGATATTTTCTGAATGTCGATAAAAAAGTATTGCGAAATGACGGCGTTTCCATTAACCAATGTCATGCGGCTAAAACGTAACCTTTTGCCTCTCGCGATAAGTCATGTCAACGGATTTTGGTGGGATTTTGACGGATTTTGGCTATATTTATTCAAAGGAGGCTTATGCATGTATCTTTTACACAAGCAGCAAAGAGAGCCGCTTCAGAAACGTGTGTGGCGCGGCTGGAATGAACCATAGACTGTATAAAAACATAAACACAAGCATTGAGTGGCCG
>NW_015623670.1:97676-99593 GCF_001515625.1 Sinocyclocheilus rhinocerous
CTGTATCAGAGCCACACTGCACCGCAGACGTGTGCCGTGTAAATTGTCTAAGCATTAATGGTAGGGAAAGCCCCTTATACTGGAGCGCTGCCACTTATGAAGTGTTTCTTGGAGGTTATAGTACGTTGAAGAATGATCATATGACTTTTTACATACGCCATGTGACCTGTAAATGCGAAAAAGCCGTTTCCATTGCAGTTTTGCGAATTATTCCTTTTTCGCATTGCCTGAAAAACCACCTCATGCGAGCGTAAAAAAGTTTTTGCGATATATTGGAGTTTTTGCGAAATTGACGCGTTTGCATTAGGCGTATTTTCAATTCGCAATTTCAATTTGCGCAATTTGAAGGGTAATGGAAACGCGCCTACTGATAAGAATGTACAGATAAAACTGGCTCTGAATGAAGAATTAAGAGGAATGGGTGTAAAGGAAATGAATGCGTCTCAACATGTTTTCTGCTTAAAGCCACAGACATTAAAGACCGTTCACAGAACGCATTTTGGATTCCACTGCGCTGCTTTTCCATTGTTTTGTTTTTTTTATGTAAACGTGCGCCAGACACTCGTGTGCGTCTCGTCTTTTGCATACACGATGCGTTCTAAAAACAAGTGTTTTTCTTTTCTTTTCTTTCTTTTTTCTCGCGTTTTAAACGTAAAACGCATTCTGTGTTAATTTCCTGTATAGGCTAAACCATAAACTTATAAGACACCTGAACATATCCACATCACAAAATGTTTGAGAAAGTAAGCATGACGTAGGCTAAACATGACAAACAGAATATGGTTTCTAGCAGTGGTCATATGAGATTTGACAGATGGACATATGGCTCACCTTGTACCACGTAACAGAGGTGTAGTTCTGACAGTTTTTATGGAAAGTACAGTGCAAAGCTATGTCCTCTCTGCAACTTGCGGTGACGAAGGTGAGTTCATCGCTGCCAACTACTATATTAAGGGTCAACGCTAAAAACAGACATCACAGGTAAAAACACACTGCTGCGGAAAAAAATAAACAGCACTCATTGAAACAGTGACCTCCAACGAATCGTATTTTCGAATGTTGCATGTTGAATCATTATTGCCGTAACTTTCTAACGCTGTTTCTAAACTGTCCTATCACAATAATTTATCACTGCCGCGAACGTCTCTTATTGGACAAGGTCCTACTCTCTTTACGTAATGTTACACACGCTAGCAGCTGTTTACCCCGTTGCTTGGTAACGACGGCGCAGGAGATTGCAATGCATTGCTATGCCAGACCTACTATACACAGCCACGGCCTGTTAGCTTGACAAAATGCATCCGTTTTTTAAAAGAAAAAAAGCAGAAGATTCAGAAACTCCTTCCACTTCAAAGGCAGCAAAATGTAAACAACGCAAGTACAACCCGGACTATATTAAATATGGATTCACTGCATCGGACGAAAAACAACAGTGTGTTGAGTTTGGTGAGGTCTTAGCAAAGGAGTCCATGAAGCCATCCACTGTATATATATACACACACATACATACACGCTTCTGGTGTGAAAACTGTACCTCAGAAGCTGCTGACACCAGCCTTTGAGCAGCTCTTTGCTCCAAGCAAGGTGAGCGGATCGGCATTGAAGGTGGTGGTGGTGGTCGAAGTACTGTGAAGAACACATTTAATTTTGTAATTAGTACTAATGATTTAATTATTTTCAGTTTATAGGCATTTATGGTTACATAATACTATATGATGCTATTAAATGTATCTGTGATCAGATATGATCAGGTGAGCATGATTTTTTTTTCCACACAAAAGAAACCAAAACACTTCGGCATTTCGTGCTGCATTTCGATTCTGCTTAACGATTCCTGTGTTCGCATTTTAATGTGATTAAAAATGATTTAAGTGCAGGAACGGAAAGAACTTGCGCCCTGTTTGCGTGCAGCACGCA
>NW_015623670.1:100463-101657 GCF_001515625.1 Sinocyclocheilus rhinocerous
GAAAACCGGTTCCATTTTAGAACCGGTTCCAAATTTCCAAGAACCGGGTATTCGATAAGACGCGTGCATTTCGATTCTGCTTAACGATTCCTGCGTTCGCATTTTAATGTGATTAAAAATGATTTAAGTGCAGGAACGGAAAGAACGTGCGCCCTGTTAGCGTGCAGCGCACACGAAGCGCAAGTGCGAGGACAGAGAACAGAGGTCGCAGTACGGGTTCCCGGTTTGTGTCCGTTCTCGAACCGTTCTGTGTATTTCCACTGTAGAAAAGGTTGTTCCCGGGCCGAAACTGACTTCTTTCATATTTGTCGACTAATATGTAGAAAACTACGTCAGTATATCATCATAAACACAGCCGTTTTTGTCTTACGTGAACGTAAACGGATGAGAAAAAAAAACACACATGTACAGTATTTTTAGATCTGCGTGCATTCGGTGTTAAAGAGACAGCAGCCTAATAAACGCGCTGCCTGTCATTAAAGGGGTCATATGATGCTATTTTAAAGATAGCATAAACATTGCCACTTGCGCTCCCTAAAAGCAGCGCACATACCGGGCAAACTGAACCAGGGAGCAGACATGCTGTCTCGGAGCAACGTCCCCTCTGGCGAGTGGATGCTTCACCCCCAGACGGTTCAGAGAATATGGGAGATCTTCGGGAAGGCAGAGGTTGACCTCTTCGCCTCAGAAGACAACTCTCACTGCCCAATCTATTTTTCGAAGGAAAGGGATGCGCTGGCCCACGATTGGCCCAGCCTTCCCCTTTACGCTTTTCCCCCGATCGCCCTGATCCCTCAGGTCATCAGGGAACAAAGGCACAAGGTTCTTCTAGTGGCCCCGCTCTGGAGAAACCAACTATGGTTCTCAGAGATGTCTCAGCTGCTCACGGCAGCTCCATGGCCCATTCCCCTGAGACGGGACCTCCTCTCTCAGGCGAACATGACGATATGGCACCCCCAACCCAAGTTGTGGGCCCTACACTTATGGCCTCTCGATGGGAGCCTATGAACCTCCCAGAGGGTGTCTTAAATACCATTTCTCAGGCTAGAGCCCCGTCCACAAGGCGCCTCTATGCCCTCAAATGGTCGGTCTTCACCGCTTGGTGTACAAACCGTACAAACCGCCCATCCACATGTGACATATCTTCGATATTGTCCTTCCTTCAAGAGCTGTTGGATAAGGGTGATAAGGGTT
>NW_015623670.1:103595-105874 GCF_001515625.1 Sinocyclocheilus rhinocerous
ATACCGGGCAAACTGAACCAGGGAGCAGACATGCTGTCTCAGAGCAACGTCCCCTCTGGCGAGTGGATGCTTCACCCCCAGACGGTTCGGAGAATATGGGAGATCTTCGGGAAGGCAGAGGTCGACCTCTTCGCCTCAGAAGACAACTCTCACTGCCCAATCTATTTTTCGAAGGAAAGGGATGCGCTGGCCCACGATTGGCCCAGCCTTCTCCTTTACGCTTTTCCCCCGATCGCCCTGATCCCTCAGGTCATCAGGCGAATCAGGGAACAAAGGCACAAGGTTCTTCTAGTGGCCCCGCTCTGGAGAAACCAACTATGGTTCTCAGAGATGTCTCAGCTGCTCACGGCAGCTCCATGGCCCATTCCCCT
Source organism: Sinocyclocheilus rhinocerous (assembly GCF_001515625.1). Taxonomy (NCBI): domain Eukaryota; kingdom Metazoa; phylum Chordata; class Actinopteri; order Cypriniformes; family Cyprinidae; genus Sinocyclocheilus; species Sinocyclocheilus rhinocerous. The sequence continues at coordinate 103,967 of NW_015623670.1, forward strand.
GAGACGGGACCTCCTCTCTCAGGCGAACATGACGATATGGCACCCCCAACCCAAGTTGTGGGCCCTACACTTATGGCCTCTCGATGGGAGCCTATGAACCTCCCAGAGGGTGTCTTAAATACAATTTCTCAGGCTAGAGCCCCATCCACAAGGCGCCTCTATGCCCGCAAATGGTCGGTCTTCACCGCTTGGTGTACAATCCGCGGTGAAGATCCATCCACATGTGACATATCTTCAATATTGTCCTTCCTTCAAGAGCTGTTGGATAAGGGTCGCACCCCCTCCACTCTTAAGGTCTATGTGGCGGCTATAGCAGCTTTTCATGCTCCTATAGACGGGATATCGGTCGGCACGGTTAAGCGAGTTGGAGATTTACAGGCGCTCTCTTTGAGCCCCTCCTGCCTTGAATTCGGGCCTAACGACTCCAAGGTCGTCCTGAAGCCTAGGCAAGGTTATGTACCTAAGGTGCTCTCTACTCCATTCAGAGCATAGGTAATCACGCTCTCTGCGCTCCCCCCCCCCTTGCAGGAGGACCAGGAGCTAAATCTGCTCTGTCCTGTCAGGGCATTAAAAATCTACATTGACCGCTCCGCCTCCTTTAGGCAGTCGGAGCAGCTCTTTGTATGCTTTGGTGGCCGCACCAAGGGGCTTCCGGTCACAAAGCAAAGACTATCCCGTTGGATAGTTGACGCAATAGCTCTTGCATACTCCTCCTTGGGCCTTCAATGCCCCATCGGGGTCAGAGCACATTCCACGAGAGGCATGGCCTCATCCTGGGCATGGTCCAGTGGTGTGTCCATTGCAGAAATTTGTGCGGCGGCCGGCTGGTCCTCGCCGTCCACCTTTGTCAGGTTCTACAACCTAGACGTCCCTGCTTTGCAGGCTTGCCGAGCACTTATATAGCCAGATGCCCCGCCCATTTTGGCGGGCTCGGGCGCGCTGCTTCGCCATAGGCTCGCGCAGCTCTGCTGCGCCATCATTGGTTTATTTCTGAAACAATGGCAGTGCAGATGCTTTGATTGAAAAAAAGGATTCAGTAAATCGGAGAAAAGGGGTTTCTCGTAGCGTCTAGCGACGCAGTACTCGTTCCCGTATCTCAGGGAACCGAGGTTACGTTAGTAACCGAGTACGTTTTCTTGAGTGCGCCAGAAAGACCACCAAGTGGTACAAGAAGGTTTTCTTTTAACTACTTGATACAGTTGTACTCGATTAAACTGTCAATTAATGTAAACTAAACTGTAATGAACATAGCCTGTATACTGTCACATAGCCTACTATTATATCCTCCTCCTTACTCCCCATTGATGTGCTCTACTATCAATAGGGAAGGAAATCACCTCCATGCAATTCAGGATGAACCTAATGAGAGGGCTGCTGGAGGAGTACAGCACATCCCGATGTCCATCCAAAGGGGGCCGTCCTGCTTTGGACACTCCTCTGCGCCTTACAGCCAGGCATTTTCCATCTGAAGTACCTCAGACCACTTCCCAGGGCAGCCGGACCAGGCGGCACTGCAAGGTCTGCCTCTCCAGTACACGCAAGAGCAAGCAGAGGCACCTCACCAAATACATGTGTGTGCCGTGCAACACTCCCTTGTGTGCTGCCCCATGTTTTGAGGAGTACCACACACTAAAGCATTATTAAGCCTGTAAAAAAATAAGAAAAGAAAAGTTTGTGAAGAGTTTAAATTTTTTTTATCTTTTTATCTATTTCCATTATTCATAACTACATTTGTACATTTTTTGTCAATTTTGTAAATGTTAAACAAAAAACATTGACTATACTTTACAAACAACAAAAATTCTATTTGACTGATGTCATATGTTTAATGGTGTGAATAATGCTAAACTTATACTACACATACTTAGTAACAAAGCAGATAACAGCTATATTTACATTTCCCTAAAC
>NW_015623671.1:0-366 GCF_001515625.1 Sinocyclocheilus rhinocerous
TAAGGAAATATTACCACTCCGCTCCGCTCACGCTCCGCTCCGCTCACATGCTCTGGTACCGACTTGGTACCGAAGTACCGGGTCTTTTGACAACACTACTAAGGGGCATTTTTGGCATAATCACTGATAGTACCTCAAACTTTGAAGCATTTAAGGTCTCTCACACTTGAAATAATTAATACTGGGTAAGTGTAAACCCTGAGTAAATGGGTTTAATCCTGGGTAATCTTGTTTTGTTTAAAGGGTTAGTTCACCCCAAAATGAAAATTCTGTCATTAATTACTCACCCTCATGTCGTTCAAAACCCGTAAGACCTTGGTTCATCTTCGGAACACAAATTAAGATATTTTTGATGAAATGTGAGAG
>NW_015623671.1:387-487 GCF_001515625.1 Sinocyclocheilus rhinocerous
TTTTTGATGAAATGTGAGAGCTCTCAGACCCTGCATAGACAGCAACGCAATTGTTATGTTCCCAGGTCCAGAAATGTAGCAAGGACATCGGTAAAACAGT
>NW_015623672.1:0-1651 GCF_001515625.1 Sinocyclocheilus rhinocerous
CTGATAACTGACAGAAGGAATATAGAAATGAAAGGCTTCAGTTAGGTTTTTCTAGGGAGACCAAATTAAGACAGAGATAAATGTGACATACAAATGTTGATGATCAGAAATAGTTCAGACATGTAAAAAAGGCTAACATTAGTGTAATAGACTTGTATTTTGTTCCACAATATATATACTGCATGTACATTAGTATATTAGTCAAAACATCAAAATAAATGTACTTCTTTAAAGCACTACTAAATTATGTAAAATGCACATTTAAATTAAACTTAGTTCTCTTTAAGTACACTTAAGTGGCCTTTAATTTTAGTCAATGGTTGTTTAATTGTAGTACACTTAAGTGGCCTTTAATTTTAGTCAATATTGTCTGCAAGTACACTTAAAACCCTGTTATCCCCATGTTTGTACATATAATTGATCATATATGTCTCCAGCAAACAATGGCAATATGTGCATATATCTTCACATCTATTAACTATTGTTATTGTATATGGTCATAAATCAGATTTCCGGATGTAGTTTCCAGAACCCGGAAGCTGTCGAGAGAAACTTCAGTTCAGGGGGATTATCCACAGATATGTATAGACACCACATTCGACCGCTCCAGATGCGCTGACGCGTCCGCCATTTTGGAAAGGTCAACTTGACGTCATTCACCATAACAACCCATGAATATTCAAAGATACACATGCGTATAACTTGCTGTTGTAGACACACAGTCAGCTTGTGCTCGAGGGTTCACAGACGCTCCAAAAATGGAGGATGTCTTGCGTATCGCGGCCCATAGAAACAGTTGCTAATGAGGCATCTACATATATACATCTATGGGATTATCACTAGATGTGTTACCTGGGTTCTTGCTCCGGTCCACTAATTCTTTTAAAATTAAAAGATAGGGCAAGGCCCATTCGCTGACTGGCCACCGTTAACTTCGTGATTGGGTTCATTATTGTTTTTTTTTTTCTTCTTCTTCTTTTCTTTTTTCTTTTAATCTTCGGAGTTCATGTTCTTCCGCGTTTCTTCTTCTTTTATGTGTTTTCTGACGGGTGTCAAACTACCTAATGTTCTAGGTTCATAGCGCCATCTACTGTGCTGGAGTGGGGTTTTTTTCTTCTTTCATTGCTGATTTTTATTTTTATGCTTTATAAACCCTCTGGTGTTGTTCGGCCATTTTAGACCGGAAAAAAAAAAGTTTCTAAATTTTAAAAATAGCTACTTAAAAGTCATTTAGTTTTGTACCATTCTGATTATGGCAATCGCTATGTGACCAGACCATAGACTCTATAGGGACCAGATGCGTGTTTTGTTTTGTTTTTTTCCGGCAGCGCATTTTTTTTGTACTTATTAATTCTTTAGTATAGCCTCTGCACACAATATGACTTCCTTACCTGCAGTCCTAGCCCAGAACTAAACAGACTTTGGTGTGTTTGACTTGAAGCGGCATCAAAGTACCCCGAGAACGATTCAAAGCATGACTTTGTTTGCTTTACTAATGATCACGGAGCTGATTGGCCATGATCCCGGACACGCCCTGTTTGCTCTTCTGCACTCAGCGCACGCTACAGATCTCTGTGCACTGCTACAACATCTAGGCATAAAAACTGTTTTTGCCCCTATGCCATCACCACTTTAAACAGCTAACACAGAC
>NW_015623673.1:0-235 GCF_001515625.1 Sinocyclocheilus rhinocerous
GCAGTAGTTAAAAGGGAAATAAATCGGTGATAAAGAATAGTTTTGGGCGTGTTCTTCAATCTATTTATCAAAGCCTTATTATTCATAGTTTGATTTGCCAGTGCGTGTTCCATTGTCATGCCATGCTATTCGACTCCCTGGGTTAAACATTAGAGAATAATGCTTGGCTGCCTGTGTCTGTTCACAAAGTAAATTTAATTAAGCTTAACACTGCGTGTAAGTGAATATTAACTTT
>NW_015623673.1:377-509 GCF_001515625.1 Sinocyclocheilus rhinocerous
CACACGAAGCTGCTATTTGAATAAAGTTAAATTTAACTCCGAACGAACAGAGTTTAAGCGCCACAACGCAAAACCAACCAAAAGTGGTGTTATTTGTACAGTGTTGAAATGCGCCAACATTTCATGTAATAT
>NW_015623674.1:0-3175 GCF_001515625.1 Sinocyclocheilus rhinocerous
CCATTGGCTCATCTGGGTGTGATCCAAAAGTGGCCCACATGTAATGCTGCAAATGTGGACCAGTTATCTTAAAACATATGTGAGTCAGTTTTGGCAAATATATAGCACAGTATATGTCAAAAATTTGTGTTTACTATTGTCATTTTGCATTATTGACACACTATTTTCCTAATTAATGCTGTTCAGTTGCTTTGACACAATCTGTATTGTTAAAAGCGCTATATAAATAAAGGTGACTTGACTTGACTTGACAGTAAGCACTGGCTCTTCTGTGTTTGAGCCAAAAGTGGCCCACATATAATGCAGCAAATGTGGTCCAGTTATCTTAAAATTTACCTGGGCCAGTTTTGGCAAATAAATGGTATATTAAACATTGGCTCATCTGGGTGTGAGCCAAAAGTGGCCCACATGTAATGGTGCAACTGTGGCCCAGTTATCGTAAAACATCTGGGCCAGTTTTGGCAAATATATGGCACATTAACCATTGGCTCATCTGTGTGTGAGCCAAAAGTGGCCCACATATGATATGGCAAATATGGCCCAAATAATGTATAACATTTTTGGCCACGTTTGACAAATAGATGGCACAGTCAGCATTGTCAAATCAGGATGTAAGCCTAACTTGGCCTACATTTGACATGGCAAATATGCCCCAAATATCATAAAACAGACATGGACCACTTCTGGCTTGGATGCAACACTTAGACACTGGCTAATTTAGATGTTAAAGGCCAAAGTTTGAAACTGTAAATATGGCCTGAATAATTTTTAATCATTTTTTTTTTGTTTGTTTGTTTTTTTTTTACCATATCCACTACCCCTAAACCTAAACCTAACCGTAACTATAACCCTACAATCAGAGGGAAATGATAGGTGAATAACACTGACGAAGAAGCACCTAACTCTGGTTATAAGCACACAACTTGACATAAACTGACTTGGTGAAACCACGTTTATCTGCTAGCAGTGTCATTTAACTTCTAGAGTAGAGGCTCCAGGGGGCCTCTAAATGACTTATAATTATTTAAAACAAAACAAGCTAAAACAACCAAAAATAGATATTTCTTATTTGGTTATTTTTATAACAACTGTACATCTTTCTTATGCCAAGCTTTGTAATATTTTATCAGGTAGAAATTGTGAGTGAGGGGGGCCTTCAAATAGGGGGGCTTTGAAGTCAAAAAGGTTGCGATCCACTGTTCTAGAGTGTGTCAAGTGAGCCCCAAAGGGTAATATTCTAACAAAAAACAAACAAATAAATAAATAAATCTCTTAATTTATCTTAATATCATTTACATTTACAACTGTCATCTTTATGAATAACAATTTATTTCCTAAATATTATAACATGATAATACTAATTAATCAGTAGAAGCTGCTATGAGAAAATATTATTATTTTGACATTAACATTTCAACCCCCTTTTTCAGCAAAATGATTATTATTCATATCACTGTTTTTTTTCTTTTTCTAAAAAGCCTACTGTGGACAGGTGTTGAAAATTAGCATGTGTGCTAAAACGCTCAAGCAGATGCAAATGGTTCATCCAGTGTAATTGTGATGTCCATGTCAAATAAAACTCTAATAATAATTGTCCCACTTGCTGCTTTGAGCTAACATTTTAGCGATAAGATATCCATTTTGTTCAAATAAAATCTTTAGCACGGATGTATATGTAGTTTATTCTGTCTGAGGGCAAAAATAAATAAATAATAAATTAATAAATAAAACATTTAAACTGGAATGATTTTCCTGTTGCCGGCCCTTTAAATTTAAACGTAGCCGGAAAGCGTGGAAAAGGCGCCCAAAACCAAAACGTCAGTTGGAGGGAGGACGGAACCTGCAAACAAACAAGGTAAGATATAACTGATAAATGTGTCTTTATAAGAGATTGATTCGTTGTTCAGTTGGAGTCCACATGTGATGTATAGAGTTAATGACATAATTTAGCAAATGATTAACTACTTTCTATTTGAAGATAAATTATGGCAAAACCTGCAAATTTGGCTAATTTGTTTATTTAGCATACACAGATTAATGCTGCTCATGTATTTACACAAAAATAGCATAATGTAAATAGCCTATAAATAACAAAAAAAAAATCAAATTCAGGTTGAATCAATAATTTTGATTATTGCTCTTGATTATTAATGTTGGTTATTAGAAAGTTTTTTTTGTGAGGAAAAGTCATATTCTGGATACAGTCAAAACAGGCTAAGAACCGTTTATGAATGTATTTATTCCCCCTCCCCCCACGCACATTTAAACATAGCCGGAAAGCGTGGAAATGGCGCCCAAAAACAAAATGTCAGAGGATCGGTTGGAGGGAGGACGAACCTGAAAAAAGTCAAGGTAAAATATAACTGATAAATGTGGCTTTTTGTTAGTGAATGCTTCGTTATATTTAGTTGGAGTCCACATGTTATGTGATGCATAGAGTTAATGACATAATTTAGCAAATGATTAGCTATACTTTCTATTTGAAGATAAATTATTATGGCAGAACCTGCAAATTTGGCTAATTTGTTTATTTACACAGATTAATGCTGCTCATTACACAAAAATTGCATAATGTAAACAGCCTATAAATTAAAAAAATTAAAAACTCAGCAGGTGAATCAATAATAACAATACAATATGAAAACGATATGATTCACATTGGTTATTTCAATAGCATTAAAAACAAAACGGTTATTCAAACTGGGAATAAATTATAAAGAAAGCGAGCAAAGAACAATCAAGCGGTTCATGAATTCAGTCTAATGTGATGTATGCACTTTCGCAAAAACTGTTTAGCAAATGCACTACTTTAGCAAACTGCACTACTTTAGCAAATAAAGAATCAGAGTGCGCTCACTGAACAACTCAGCGGTGAAGAATAAAAATTAAATGGATATATCTTCCGTTACCTGTTGCATGGTATCTTCAGCCATCATCTTAACCCTTCTTGGTGGTGTCTGAGAGCTGTAATCATTCTTTTTGTTTAAGCATTATGTTCTTGTTGCTGATGCTGTCATATAATTGTTCAACTGAGGCCAGAAAACAAGAATTTTTGCATCCTCAAAATCTTTCTTGTGTTTAACTGAAATACATGCAATGTCCTAGGAGACCTTAGTCAAACACTGCAACACATTGACAGATCTACGAATTAACTTTTGTTGGATTTTAAGCAAAG
>NW_015623674.1:3400-3733 GCF_001515625.1 Sinocyclocheilus rhinocerous
ATTGCTCCCAGGTGTGTCTCGTGATCCCCTCCTCCTGTGTGTATTTAAAGTGTTCCCAGTCCCTAGCTCTCTGTCCGCTGTTGAACGTCTTCCTGTGTTCGTCTCCCTTGGTTCCTTCCTAGAAATTAAGTCTTGGTAAAGTATTCTCCAGCGTCTCCTCGTTCCTCGTGTGTGTGTGCGCACCGTGACAGAACAGCGGACCGAACTGTAAGGGGCATCCCTTCCCCGTGTTTGATTTCCGTTTTTTGAAAGGGTGGAGAAGCTCATAGCCCAAGTTGCTTGAAGTCCAGTGTTACGTTTCCACAGTCTGTGATGATTTGGGGTGCAATGTCA
>NW_015623674.1:3861-4205 GCF_001515625.1 Sinocyclocheilus rhinocerous
ACCAAAGACTTAAACTACTTCAGTCTGTGTGCATTGAATTTATTTAATACACGAGTTTCACAATTTGAGTTGAATTACTGAAATAAATGAACTTTTCCACGACATTCTAATTTATTGAGATGCACCTGTAGGCTACAATTAGATTTATGCACTTCCCATGCATGAAGAAAATAAGGTTGCATCCCAAGAGCTCTACAAGAATGTTATAGAGTGAAGAATGCAGCCAAGGAAAACATGAAGAAAAGAAAGTGGAAAATAACACAGGTACGACAAATAAATTCATTTTTTCCATTTATATATTAAACTGTTGGTAAGCCGACAAGAAAAGTTATTTAGGAAAATTA
>NW_015623674.1:4895-6889 GCF_001515625.1 Sinocyclocheilus rhinocerous
AATGCAGCCAAGGAAAACATGAAGAAAAGAAAGTGGAAAATAACACAGGTACGACAAATAAATTAATTATTTTCATTTACATATTAAACTGTTGGTAAGCCGACAAGAAAAGTTATTTAGTAAAATTATTATTTTAGTTATTGCATTTAAGAATGCTATACCATGTGCAGCTCAAAAAAAAAATAAATAAAAGTAATGTAGCCTATGTCCCAATGTGGCTATAAGCAAGTGTCGATCAAATGAGCACATGATCGAATGACATCCATGGCAACGCTCAGCTGCGTAGTGACAGTTAACGGTCCTCGGTGTTCCTCAGACACGGCCTTGAGTTTTCGCTTTCATTGGTCGAAAAGGTATTTATACTTTTATATTTGTAGACATTAGCTATTGTAACCACGGTGTATCTCGTAATGCTTACATTTTATGAAAAGTTTACCTTTTTAAACGTTTGCTGAAGTTGTCCCGTACGGCTGCTGACGTTAGCCTATGTGAACACTTTCGAAGCTAACGTTAGCATGTAAAGCTGAAATGATTAAACGTATATAATATTGACAGATATTTAACTTAAATATTGAATTTCCATATGGTAAAAATACACACTGATACGCCTATATGCGGCAAAAAGGCCTATGTGCGCTAAATTTCGGACCGCTTGGTCTAAATCCAAATGTGTTCATTTTGTTGTTTTAGGTTAGAAGACAATGGGAAGAATTGCCATCGGACTAACCACAGCTGACAACCAGAGACGCACACAAACGGAAAGAGCACAGCAACTTTACAATTGTTCAATTAAAATAAACGTATTTTGCTCCATACAACGTGTCTGTTGTGTTTGATTAGCCTAAAAGTAAAATAAAATAACATTAAGAGGACTTAAAGTGAAAGTCCCCTAAACATCCCGAATGGCCGCTGCACGTCCTGTGAACGTCCCCTTGAACGTCCGGAGGACGTCTTCGCGAACATCCGCTCGACGTCAAGGGGACCCTACACGCTGACGTCCGGGGGACGTTCGCAGAGGCCATTTAGGGGACGTCCGGGGGACCTTTTTTTGTTAGCTGGGACGACTTCTTCCACCTCTAATGGCAGTACTGCTCGGTCCCCTCGCCATATCGGCTAAAATGCATAAGCATTTGCACTTATTATTGGCTCAACAGTCCTTTTAAGTTTGTCTTCCTCCATTTAAACAAGCGTGTGTTCAAATGCTTATATTACTTCACTGTCCAACGAAGCGAACCAACCCCATGACGTCACACACGGTGGTACTGCAAGATGGCGGCGCCCTTGCTCCAAAAGCTATAACAAAACATCCTTTTTTCTTTAAAACGGTTACATTAATAGTGTTTGTTATATATCGAGCACCGATGGTGTGAGGACCCTATTGGAATTGCTCCGTTTCTTATTATTAGGGCCCAAGCCATTAAGGCGCAGGGCCCTATTGTTTTTCTAAGGATTATGAGGCCCCAAGCCATTAAGGTGCAGGGCCCTATTGTTTTTCTAAGGATTATTCTTTTTTTTCTTTTTTTTTTTTACCTTCCAGGGCTTTTTGGGGGCCTTAACATACTCAAAAACTCTTGAAAATTTGCACACGCCTTGGAACCTGCGGCCATTAGGACGCCGCAGAGGCTGGGACCCGGGCGTTTGAGCCGAACAACTTTCACACTGCATGTCACAGGCTCCGCCCAACAGGAAGTTGGCTATTCAGGGCTGTGTAAAAAGCGCATGCTCTGGAATTTGATATACTCCTCTGAGGATTTCAAATAGATTACCACCAAACTCGGTGAACTTGATCTCAAGTCATTGGGGATGCTATATTGCCAAGGGATTGTTGATATCTCGAACGGTTTGCCCGTGGCGAGGCGGTGAAGTTATGGCGAGAAATGAGAAACAGGAAGTGTCTAATAGCATCCACATACATTCTCTGATTTTGATCAAACTTCAGGGGTTTGTTCGTTGTATGATGCCGATCGCATAGATGTGACTATTAGGAGTCAAAG
>NW_015623674.1:7071-7452 GCF_001515625.1 Sinocyclocheilus rhinocerous
AGTGCTAAAGCATGCAATTAATGCAGTGAAAGAGGAAGTTACTGTAACACAGGCATGCAGTGTCCAATCTGCCCGACACTTAACATGTTTGATGAGAGTCCTGGCCTGAACACATGTACATGCCCATATTCAGTTATAGTCATAGCGCCACCTGCTGGCAACAGGAAGTGTCATGGTTAACACTGTTATGGACTCCTAGGAACCTATTAAAAAGCTTAAACAAGTGTTAAATAAGCTGGCAATATGCTAGAAACATACTAAAACATGCTAGCAACACTTAGCTAAGTGCTAAAGCATGCTGTTAATGCAGCGAAACAGGAAGTTACTGTAACTCATGCGTACAATGTCCAATCTGCCTCAAACTTCACATGTTTGATTAGA
>NW_015623674.1:13466-13911 GCF_001515625.1 Sinocyclocheilus rhinocerous
ACACACACACACAGTACAAATTATATTGGTCAAACCATTATGGTATTTATAAATTGTCTACAAAGACTGTTGTAATATTTACAGGGTTTTTTTCAGGTTGTGGAGTGCAAGGTTATTATAGTTTTGCAATTTTAAATTTGTTTTATTTTAATATCGTTTTCAAATTTGCAATAAAATGTAGTTTTGTTTTTAAGTTTCATTAATAATTTTGTTAGTTTTAGTTTAGTTTTTATTTTGTGAACACATTTCTATTTAGTTTTTATATAGTTTAGTTTAAGTTTTAGTAATTAAAGTTTATTAGATTTAACAGATCACTTCCAGAGCGCAGGCCAAAGAAAGACTTAGGCTAATTTAACCTTAGTGATGCACACGTCTAGGGACACAAAATTAAAGCATGCTGAGATTGATTAGATGGTAAAAGTATACAAATACACACCAAAATGAA
>NW_015623674.1:15138-16364 GCF_001515625.1 Sinocyclocheilus rhinocerous
CTTAGTGATGCAAACGTCTAGCGACACAAAATTAAAGCATGCTGAGATTGATTAGATGGTAAAAGTATACAAATACACACCAAAATTAAGCAGTCATGCCTTTTTAAATCTACACAAGTTGCGCTTAAATTATATGTAAAACGCACTAGACTGAATGATAAATGTGTGTTGTGATATTTAATTTGAAAATAAATTTAGCTAATTTCTTTATATTATGCCTTTTATCTTATTTAACCATAATCATGATACCGTAACTGTCGTGTCTTGCTCACTTTCCCGCGAACAAACACGCATAAATAAGTGGGACTAATGAAATTCAATAATAATGGCAGAGCGATTTGCAGCGTTGCGCATTATAGCCATTCGCGCTGCAGCTGAAGTGAATGACAGCTTGGGAGCACTCGTTGCTTGCTTTCTGTAGCCTATATCATTTTATTTTTAAGATTTATTTTTAATGCTTCTGTAAAGGACTAACAGCCACATAGCCTATAGCCTACACTGCAGAGTTTAAGGAGATTTAAGGAGTTTAAGGATCTAAATATGTTTGTTTTCATTTATGAAGAATTAAGTGTGCAGTTTATGCACATTTGTTCAAAACAGTCTGGCAGATTGTTCACAAGTAGGCAAAATAATGATTACGAAAAATATTTTTTATTTTTGATAATTATTATTTTATTTCAGTTAGTTTTGTGATAACTGTTGTTAGTTTCGTTTCGTTTTAGTTTTTCATTTATTTAGATTTTTTAATTTCATTTCAGTTTACGAAAAAGTTTTTTGACCAATCGTTTTCGTCTTTGTTTTAGTTTTAGTTTTCGTTTACGAAAATAACCTTGGTGGAGTGTTTGCCTTTTAATAAAGGGGATTTTGTTGTTGTAAATAGAGGAGAAATGATAGATGTACTTGAAGCAGAACACAGAAAAGATTCTGTCAAAATACAGTCTTTATCTTTGACTTTACCTGACAAAACAAGAAGTGCTGGTAGGTTTTTTAAACAAAGGGCCACAGGTACTGCCCCTTCCAGTGTCCCGTGGAAGCCACCTGCGCCCCTACTTTTTGGTGTAGGCCAGGGCTTACCACAAGAGGACCAGCTACTGCTGCTATGGCACTACCCAATCAGTAGGACTGGATAACACTGGGAAAACGTACCCATTCCAACTTGGGACAGGAACGTTTCGGAAGTTCCATCCTTCCCAAAGGAGGTTTCGGAAGCAAATACACATATGAAC
>NW_015623674.1:17674-20208 GCF_001515625.1 Sinocyclocheilus rhinocerous
TAGGGGCGCAGGTGGCTTCCACAGGACACTGGAAGGGGCAGTACCTGTGGCCCTTTGTGAGGATCCCAATTCGTCGGTCATCCGACGTGACGTCGAGAGTGACCGACTGAAAGGGAACGTCTCGGTCACGTATGGTAATCCTCGTTCCCTGAAGGAGGGAACGGAGACGTCACGTCGGATGACCGACGAATTGGGATCTCGCTTAGAGGGACCAATCTACTTCGAGTGTAACTAAACGAGCCAATGCACATTGGCATGCGATTATTGCATCCAGCTGCCGCTGATCACAGCGTGAGTATAAGTAGGCAGCAGATGCAGCGCATATTCAGGTTTTCGCTGAGGAGCCGAGCCGGTGACCCGGCCGCTCAGCGGTGGTACAGGAGCTGTGGCGACGGGACGTGGGAACGAGGGTTACCATACGTAACCGAGACGTTCCCTTTCAGTCGGTCACTCTCGACGTCACGTCGGATGACCGACGAAATTGGGATCCTACCAAAGGGCCACAGCTACTGCCCCTTCCAGTGTCCTGTGGAAGCCACCTGCGCCCCTACTTTTTGGCGTAGGCCAGGGCTTCTTCACAAGAGGACCAGCTACTGCTGCTATGGCACTACCCACTGAGTAAGACTGGATAACACTGGGAAAACGTACCCGTTCTACTTGGAACAGGGACGTTACGGAAGCTCCAACCTTCCCGAAGGAGGTTTCGGAAGCAATACACATATGAACATTCCTTGGGTGCATATGGAAGAATGGAGGTGATTGTAACCCTCTTGGAATGGCAGAAGTCTGCCGGGGAAACACGGGCTCGAGGCTATACCGTGGACTTTACACATATGGCATCCATTTAGGTCTCTACATATGGAACCCAGCCCTCTACCGGTTCTCACGGATTCATCAAGAGAGGGCCTGGCGCCGGACGCTCCGCCACATCTGGCTGCCGAGGGGACGGAGGAGCTCAACAGGGTCTACTATACGGACTCTCTGGAGCAGTTTTAGCAAGCCGACACTAACCGGGGCCTCTCGGCGCCACTACCTGTTTGAGGTGAGAACACAGGAGGATACCGGCTCCACACGAAGGCTATAGAATCTAGTGAACGTGTTATGGGTCGCCCAGCCCGCAGCTCTACAGATATCCGCCAGCGAGGCGCCACGAGCCAGCGCCCAGGAGGATGCAACACTTCTAGTTGAGTGAGCTCGCAGCCTGAATGGGCAGGGCACACCCTGTGCCTGATAAGCCAGGGTGATGGCATCCACTATCCAGTGGGCCATCCTCTGCTTAGAGACGGCATTCCCCTTCTGCCGACCTTCGTGAGAGACAAAGAGCTGGTCTGAGGTCCTGAAGCTTTGTGTCCGGTCTACGTAGCACCTTAAGGCTCGGACGGGACAGAGCAAAGCTAGGGCTGGGTACTTGCAGGCTCACCACCTGACCCCTGAATGCAGTAGTGGGAACCTTGGGCACATAGCCGGGCCGGGGCCTCAGTGTTACCTGGGAGTCGACCGGCCTGAACTCTAGGCACGAATCGTCGACCGAAATGTCCTCTTGATGGAGGCCAGTGCAAGCAGGAGTAGAGTTTTCATCAACAGAAACTTCAGCTCGACTGTCTGCAAAGGCTCAAATGGGCCCTGCTGTAGTGCTGTGAGCACTAGAGTCAGGTCCCAAGAGGGGGGCCGTGGAGGATTTAGCCTTCTTGCCCCCCTAAGGAACCTGATGATCAGGTCATGCTTCCCCAGTGACTTCCCTTCTACGGCGTCATGGTTAGCAGCGATCGCGGCGACATAGACTTTGAGGGTGGAGGGAGACAGCCTTCGCTCCAACCCTTGCTGCAAAAAGATCAGCATGACTCTGATCCGGCATCTTCGGGGGTCTTCTCGGTGAGAAGAACACCACTCAACGAACAGGTTCCACTTCAAAGCGTAAGCGTGTCTCGTAGACGGTGCTCTCGCTGAAGTGATGGTGTCAACTACCTCTCGGGGCAGGTCACTTAGAACCTCCACGTCCCGTCCAGGGACCAGACATGAAGTTTCCAGAGGTCTGGACGCGGTGCCAAAGGGTGCCCTGTCTCTGAGTAAGTAAATCCTTCCTCAGAGGAATCGGCCAAGGAGGGGCTGTCACAAGGAGCAGGCCAGCTGTGTGCCAGTGCATCCGTGTCGAGTGTTCCCTTGGTCAGGGAGAAGAACAACCGACAGTGAGAGGTTTCTGGAGAGGCAAACAGGTCTACCTGAGCGGCTCCAAAACGTCTCCAAATCAGCTGGCCGTCTGGAGATGGAGACGCCATTCTCCCGGGAGCGCAGCTCGAGACAGCTCGTCGGCTGCCCGGTTGAGCAGCCCAGGAATGTGAACAGCACGAAGCGACCTCAGAGGCTTCTGACTCCAGAGGAGGAGGCGGTAAGCGCCCTTTGACCGGTGGTTGAGGTATCCGTGTAAACCACAGCATGTCTGGAGACCTGCTCTTGAGGTACTCCTGCCCGGAGAAACGCAAGGTCTGACCACGGGGTGAAGGTTTGGCGGCAGGCCGGGGAAACTTGGATCCGGA
>NW_015623674.1:20272-23564 GCF_001515625.1 Sinocyclocheilus rhinocerous
AGGGGCACTCCTGCCCGGAGAAATGCAAGGTCTGACCACGGGGTGAAGGTTTGGCGGCAGGCCGGTGTAACTTGGATCCGGAAAGTGCCGCGTTGCCACACCCACCTTGGGACTCGGGCATGGAGCCATTGCTGAAGCGCTCTCATATGAAGCAGTCCCAGCGGTGCGACTGCCGCCGTAGCTGCCATATGCCCCAGGAGCCTCTGAAATTGTTTCAGTGGGACCGTCATCCTGCTCTTGAATGTATTTAGGCAGTTTAACACCGACTGAGCACGTTTCTGCGTGAGGCGTGCTGTCTGTTCGACCGAGTCCAACTCCATACCGAGAAAAGAGATCCTCTGCGTCGGGGAGTGCTCTTTTCCCAGTTGACCCGAAGGCCCAACAGGCTGAGGTGTGAGAGCACCAAGACCCTGTGTTCGCATAACTGATCCTGAGACTGAGCTAGTATGAGCCAGTCGTCGAGGTAGTTGAGAACGCGAATGCCCTGTTCTCTGAAGGGAACAAGGGCTGCCTCCGCAACTTTCGTGAAGACACGGGGCGATAGGGACAGCCCGAAGGGCAGGACCTTGTACTGATATGCTCGTCCTTCGAACGCAAACCGCAGGAATGGTCTGTGGCGCGGAAGTATCGACACATAGAAGTATGCTTCCTTCAGGTAGATCGCTGCAAACCAATCTTGGGGACGGATGCACCTGAAGATGCGCTTCTGCGTGGCCCACAAGACAGAACCATCGGCCACCATCACTGTTGTGAAGTGGATGCCACTGAACTTGGGGGGACGCCGGCGAACTGAATCGCATAGCCGAGGCTGATGGTCCGCAGAAGCCAGCGAGACGGGCTGGGTAGCTCTAGCCAAGCACCCAGATACCGTGCATGATGGACCAACGGAACCACTCCCGTACCCACAGTGGGGCAGCGAGGTGGAACGCAGGGACCCAACTCGGGCGGCTTGTGAACGGACCGAAGAAGGGTCTGAGTGTGCGGCTTTTTTTTTTTTGCAACACTTACCTGGTTCCACAAGTTGGCAGAGGGTGCGTGAGTAGGGCCTTCGTTGACTCTCTCGAACCGCCCGGTGCTGCCAGCTGGCGAAAGAGGAGGAGGATGAGCGTGGTCCGGTGTTGGTCCGTCCACGACTCTCCGTACCCTCCCGGGACTGGGGCGGACGCAGGGGGCCGACTTCGGCGATAAGCAGGCTAGGGCGCTGCTGCCTCCACCCGTCCGCCGGGGCAGGGTGTGCGCCTCCGTCTGCTTCTGTGCATCCGAGAGCTGCTGGGCCAGACTCTCGACCGCATCGCCGAAGAGGCCGGTCTGGGACACAGGGGCATTAAGGAACCAAACCCGTAGCGGTCAGAGTTCTTTGAGAACTTCTGGGTCATGACCACCCTCGTGCAGGTCCCTCAGTGCCTTAGCCTGAAGAACCTGCGGTAACACCGTAGCGTGTAAGGCGGAGGCAGCTTCTCCACAGGCCGTAAGCATCGCTGGCCAGTCGAGTACTTACAGACCCGGGAGGGGAGGCATGGTTCGCCCTGCCGAGTGGAGGCAGTATTAGGACACAACTGCATCGCAACCGACTGCTCCACCGGGGGGATCCTGGAGAGGAAATAACATACGACTGTGGAGCAAGTGACTGGCTTTGGAGAAAGGTTTGACAAAATTGGACTACTTTTGTCATTTTTACAGATGTGAGACCCCGATTCTTTAAGACTGACAATTTTTTGAAGGGTGGTGGGAACGGGACCTAAAGATCTTGTACTTGTACATATAGCGACGTCACGGTATGGGTGACCCGAGTTCGAATCCCGGCTCGTGGACCTTTCCCGATCTCGCCCCCCTCTCTCTTTCCCACTTCACTTCCTGTACTGTACAGTAGGGAAGTATGCCATTTCTGATGCAGACACACTGTACGGTTTAGCGTAGTGGGCACCCGGTTTATAAGTAATGGTTTTAACTAATATTTGTGTCATCTTTATTATAGTCTTCATGTACGGTTGATAATGTTATGACCGCTGTAGAGAACTGCTCTGGTCCTGTAGGAGCTACACAACTCACTAATGAGGTATGTGCACATTTTACTTAGTTAGTTTCACTTCAACTGGCCAAAATGAGCAAAATTATTTTGGCACTTGAAAAAGAACGCTTGGTAGATTTTACAGGGAGAAAAGGTACTCCACAAATGTTACTCTCCCTTTCTCTCTGGCTGCATTCACACAAAAAATCTGATTGTTTTACTCCCATGTGACACAGATTGGATATTGTTGCACACATGTAAACACAAAAATCTGCTCGAGATCAGATTTTTTCGCAACCGTGCCGAGACACTTCCAAATGTGGTTTTAGATCGGATACATATCTGATATCTGGACATCTAACCTGCATCTAAACATAAATCCAATTCCCATTGAAAATGATAATTTTCAGCAAGGTGATCATGTCGCTGTTTTTTAATTAAACTCTCAGCTTCACTGCACAGACAAGTAATTCACACACACAAACTCTTTCTCAAATTCATTTAAATAAATGAAATCTTACCACACTACTTTATTTCTCTTCAGAATTCTAGATCTAACAACCATAAATAAAATAACCATACATAAAAACGTCTCAGGTTACTTATGTAACCATGGTTCCCTGAGTAGGGAACGAGACACTGCGTCCTCTAGGGGTCGCTATGGGGAACGCCTCGTCGTGACCCGTGTCTGAAGCAATGTAAACACAAAAATCTGCTCGAGATCAGATTTCTTAGCCACCGTGCCGAGACACTTCCAAATGTGGTTTTAGATCGGATACATATCTGATATCTGGACATCTAACCTGCATCTAAACATAAATCCAATTCCCATTGAAAATGATAATTTTCAGCAAGGTTATCATGTCGCTGTTTTTTAGTTAAACTCTCAGCTTCACTGCACAGACAAGTAATTCACACACACAAACTCTTTCTCAAATTCATTTAAATAAATGAAATCTTACCACACTACTTTATTTCTCTTCAGAATTCTAGATCTAACAACCATAAATAAAATAACCGTACATAAAAACTACTGTAATTGTATCTGTTCAGTCAAGTTTTGAGCAGCAAACATTAATGACAGCTTTATCTTGTCCATGCTGGCACGTGATCATGGTATAAGCGAGTTAATCACAGCTGCTGTGCGTTAAAGTCAAAGAGCCACTCCACGTGAATTCTATTAATAATTTTATATATGGCTGTTCAAAACCCGAGGGTCAGCCGTGTCACAGAAAGCGATCACCAATGGAATCATTCTGTTTGGATGGGGATTCATGTAAACGC
>NW_015623674.1:23747-27091 GCF_001515625.1 Sinocyclocheilus rhinocerous
AACCTGATTGAGATTACGCCTATACCGCCTCGTCCAACCTCTGACGATTAGAGCAATCTAAATTACACAATAATGATACAAGTAATCCTAAATAATGTACCTCTACGTCTTCTCAAGTTTCTAACCTGATCATTCCCAAATTACCCAAGTCCCGCACCAGGATTCAGTCAGTGATGGAGATGTTGTTTGTGTCTTGTGTGTGTCTGTTCTCTCTGCCTCTTGTTCCAGTGCCCGCTGACGTTCGCAATGGGAACCTCACCGAGCAAAAGGGGGATATATGTAGGGATTTCATATACAGGACACAGATATGCCACTGAATCACCATCATGAGGCTTCGAATTAATCTAATCAAGAGATACCACAGAGATCTTTTGTATCAGGACTGAAAAGCCCTTTCACGACATATGGATACCTCGTGATCGTGAATGTATAGAACTAGTATATCCAGCAGGAAAAGGATGAGTAAATTAACTGATGCCCTCAGGCAAGCACGGGATGTACAGCGTGACGCCACATGACTTTCGACCACCAGCTTCCTGCATGACCGAAACCTGCATGACTTGTGTCACAGACAAAGAAAGTGAACTCTGTATGACGATTTTAAAAGACAAATCATTTAAAAAAGTAGTGAAAATGTATCCACTGCATGTGTTATGCCGTATCTAAATATGTGTGATGTTTATCGAAACCATGATACCTCAATCTTGGCCTTATAACTGTTCTTTTAGTGATTACGATTACTGTGTATGCAAAATACCTGTTGTTTGAGCTCGAATGAGAGCTTGTCTTATTCGCCGAATATTGGTGTTAGTGAAAAGTTTATATTTTGTATCATTCTCTGGTGATAATACTTTTATCAGAAGATAGTTAAAACTTGCAGAAATACCCTCCACAAACAAACATGCGATTCACGCATGATAAAGAACAGTATGGGGCGTGGCTAGGCCACCATCTGATTGGACAGTGACCTGTGGGCGGACCAAAGGTCAGCCTGCTTAAAATGGACACCAGGCTCTCAAGCGCAGGCTCGCTCTCTCGCTCAAGACCTCTGGCTTTCTTTTTGGTAACAGCGCTACAAGCGCTTCCCATGCCGTAACACCGCACAGCGAGACCATCTAAGAACTTAAACACTTCAGAGAAACACGATCTTCAAAGTCTTGCAAACTCAGGCTTTTAGCAGGACTGCTGAAGCCTCTTCCGTAAACCGGCAACCAACCACTCCAAGAGGGCTTCCCCAAAAGAACGTCATTCCGACGTCAAAGCAACAGCCAATCAGCACGATCTTCAAAGTCTTGCACTGTCTACTCCGCTAGTTAATCCAAACAATATAAAAATGTGTACTGTTGATAAACAATATAGAAACAGACGTCACATAGGGCTAAATGCGTAGAATTTTAATAAAACTGTTAACGTTACGGCAGCGGGAATATGAATGTGCATGAGTTATTTTATTTAGTCCGTGTTATTTTAATGTTTCGTTTTTTTTTACCTAAAACAGAGACACTGATGTTGATGTGTCTGCATTCAAGCATTTCAGTAGGCATTTCACCCTTTACAGCAGATTTAGTTCACAAACAACTGATAGTTTTGAACTAAATATGATTTTCAGTTACAATAATTAATCCTAAAATTCAACATTAGTAACTTACTTTTAGCAGCATCAGACGCGCTCGCGCTCACATGACCTCCCGGTTCTTACTTGTCTTGTGATTCCACCGCTTGCTGCGTCCCGTGTGAAAGGGCCTTTACTTGTGAATTCAGTTCACTGGAGACTCGCACTAAACGGTTCATTTGAATCAGTGAGTTGTTGACTCGAGAACAACTGCAATCGGTTCATTCTAATTCGTCAATGAATCGTTTGGTGTGATTTGCAAACCGATTGAAAAGGTTCATTGAAAAGAATCAGTTCGTTCTTTAATCAGACACCGCTTCTGCGTCTCGGAGCACGTGATATATTATAAAGTGAAAGTGACATGTGGCCAAGTATGGTTACCCACACTAGGAATTAGTGCTCTGCGTTTAACCCATCCAAAGTGCACACACAGCAGTGAACACACACACACCGTGAACACACACCCGGAGCAGTGGGTAGCCATTTATGCTGCGGCGCCCGGGGAGCAGTTGGGGGTTCGGTGCCTTGCTCAAGGGCACCTCAGTCGTGGTACTGAAGGTGGGAGAGAGTGCTGCACATTCACTCCCCACACCTACAATCCCTGCCGGTATGAGACTCGAACCGGCAACCTTTGGATTACGAGTCCGACTCTCTAACCATTAGGCCATGACTTCCCCGATAAGGAGTAACAATATGAAATGTAGTGAAGTAAAAAGTATGATCTTATGCTTTGGAATGTAGTGAAGTAAAAGTAAAAGTTACTCAAAATGTAAGTACAGTAACGAAGTAAAACTACTCCGTTGCTGTCCACCACTGGAGGAATCTAATAATTACAGCCCGAAAGGTAACAATTACACTGTCAAATTGTTACAGATCATATTTTTTCTAATGTATGTTTCTATTTCTTTTGATCAAATACTACTTAGAAAATGAGGTTGTTTCTGTGGATGGTAAATTACTTGGAATTATTTGTGATTCATCTCTGGATCCTTTTTATGACTTTTTACTCTCTTGACTGCTTGCACAACTACTTCTGCTTGCAGCATTTCAGTTTAACATCTAGCAGCCTTACAAGCAGAGAGATGTTCATGGAAAGGCAGATTATTCCAAAGATACATTGATATATATGAGTTTAATTCCAGAAAACTGACAGAGAAGCAGCAGTCACTATGGTTTTGTTGGCAAATCTGTTTTCTGTTTGCTTCCACTGCATACATGCAGCTTATGCGCTCGATTTAGCCCCATATGCTGATAATTACAGTAACTAGCTGAAAAAAACTATAGCTAAAAATAGAATAAAGATTTGTGAACATGTCTGGTACATGTGTATATATTAATGTTTGTCACAAAACATTTATATTGAGGCACAGCCTTTATTTATGAGACTAAAGCCTAAAAATAGTGACATGTACTTGGTTTATTTGGAATATACGGTATCTTTATCCTCCATGAGTTGAAAGGTTATAGTAAAAAAACAACCCTAAAACAAACCCGAATGATTCATAGTTTGTCAGCTTTATGCAGAGATTTGTCAACGATCAGACCGGCTTCATTTTTGTTTTCAGAGTCCACTAAAGTATCGTCACCGCAGCACACTGCATGTGAAGATGACGCTACACTTCCAGCAGATGTCCCTCCCTAATTTTCTTGATCATAGACAGCATTTTTCATTTAAGCTGATTATCAACATTTATGAGATTTATGAGATTTTAGTCGAAACAGTTTTGAGGTT
>NW_015623674.1:31173-31889 GCF_001515625.1 Sinocyclocheilus rhinocerous
TTTGTCATAGCTCAAATGTTAAATTATTCTATTATTCTATTTTTTCACATTGACTGATGCATCATCGTCATCATCCTATACATCAGGTGTGGCGAAGGTCGATCCTGGAGAGCCGCAGCCCTGCAGAGTTTTGCTTCAACCCTAATCAAACACACCTCCACTGGAGTGTGAGAGAGAGAGAGACATAATTCGCTGATGAGTCTCGGTCATACGACACTAAACAACGATGTGAGATCCAGTGTGAAGAGCTTGAATTCAGCGAAGAACTCGGTGATTTATACTAGTTTATATCCAGATGAAACAGTGCTGACAAACAGGAGAAACACTGAAAAGTCTTCTGACTGTATCATTGCTCACAATCTACAAATCACCATCATTTACCATGGATTTACTGTAGTAACACTAATGGCACTATGGTATTGTGGCAGAAATGTGGGATATTCATATCAAATTTGATTATATTAATAATATAGACATGAATTGATTGTATTAAAGGAGTAATGGAATATAATTACAGAAATGTAATATTATTAATATTGCAGCCTGCACTGCAAACTGTGCTGAAGATGCGTGTCAAAGACAGGAACAAAGAAACACCTGTTTCATGATATATATATATATATATAACTCTTTACAACATGCAGAGACTAAAAAAAGTATTTTTTTCTATGAAGATATTTATTTTGTTAAGGAAAATGAGTGGAAAAGTGTAAAGA
>NW_015623675.1:0-972 GCF_001515625.1 Sinocyclocheilus rhinocerous
TTACTTCCAAGATCGATACTATCAGAGATAAAATTGTAACCATGCGGCTGTCCGCTACAGTATCAGATAGTGTGCTGTAGAGATCCCCTGAGGAACAATTCCACTCATTCTCTACTATAGGAGAGTAAGAGTTGTATAAACTTGTTAAATCATCTAAACCAATAACATGTATGTTAGACCCTATTCTATCTAAGCTCCTAAAAGAGGTGCTTCCAGAAGTCATAGATCCTCTTCTGACTATTATTAATTCATCATTGTCATTAGGATATGTCCCAAAAACCTTCAAACTGGCTGTTATTAAACCTCTCATCAAAAAACCACAACTTGACCCCAAAGAACTAGTTAATTACAGACCGATCTCGAATCTCCCTATTCTGTCCAAGATACTAGAAAAGGTAATATCCTCACAATTATATTCCTTCTTAGAGAAAAAATGGTATCTGTGAGGATTTCCAGTCAGGATTTAGACCGTATCATAGTACCGAGACTGCTCTCATCAGAGTTACAAATGACCTGCTCTTATCATCTGATTGTGGTTGTATCTCTCTATTAGTGCTACTGGATCTTAGCGCTGCGTTCGACACTATTGACTACGACATTCTTTTGAAAAGACTAGAAAACTTTGTTGGCATTAATGGAAGTGCATTAGCATGGTTCAAATTGTACTTATCTGACCGCCATCAATTCGTAGCAGTGAATGAAGAGGTATCATTTGATTTGCTATTTGATTTGTTACTGGTACAAGTGTATGGGATTACCTTTGTGCCAATTAAAATGAATGTAATTTTTCAAGAAACATATGAAAATATAAATTGAAACTGAATAAAATGTCTTTGAAACTGAAAAAAAATTAAATCTTTGACTTAGTTTTTAATACACTGCATGTTTTGCAACTGTTTTCTCTTCTTTCATTAGCTGATCTGTACTTACAAATGCGCTTCCAGAGTTTTCATTTACGCTTCTAAAGTTTTC
>NW_015623675.1:5592-6387 GCF_001515625.1 Sinocyclocheilus rhinocerous
ACTCTTACTTAAGATGCTGATTTTTCATACAGAGATAGGTCGTTCTGCTTTTTCTAATTATGCTCCGTATGTATGGAATGAGCTTCAAGGTACATTACATATGGAATCTGTACCATCTCTCGATATGTTTAAAAATATTTTAAAGTCTGTTTACATAGAACAGTGTAAATGTTTTAATAACGGACTAGGATTTGTATTGTTTTTAGAAAATTGTGTTTTATGTTTGTTCATTGTGTGGTGATGTGTATTTCTTTGTAACTTTGTCCTTTGCTGTCTATCTTGACCAGGACTCCCTGGTAGAAGAGATATTGTATCTCAATGGGACCTTCCTGGTTAAACAAGTAAATAAATCATATCGATCACAAGTGCAGTATGGAGTACCTCAAGGCTTAGTACTAGGGCCGTTACTTTTCACGCTTTACATGTTACCCTTGGGAGATATCATCAGGAAACACGTGTTAGCTTTCACTGTAATGCTGATGATACTCAGCTTTATATTTCTTCGTGGCCCGGCGAAACATACCAATTTGCAAAACTAACGGAATGCATAGTCGATATAAAAAACTGGATGACGAGTAATTTCTTACTGCTAAATTCTGAAAAAACAGAGGTGTTATTTATAGGACCTAAAAACTCAGCATGTAATAACCTAGAACACTGTCTAACACTTGATGGCTGCTCTGTCAATTCTTCGTCATCAGTTAGGAACCTAGGTGTGCTATTTGATAGCAATATTTCGTTAGAAAGCCACGTTTCTAGCATTAGTAAAACTGCATTTTTCCATCTCAGAAATAT
>NW_015623675.1:6809-9040 GCF_001515625.1 Sinocyclocheilus rhinocerous
TCTGGCTTGCTTAGTTGGGGACACTTCATTTCCAGCGATATCGTCGACTTGATTGCACGGATACTATTTAAACGGAACTGAACTGGATGATGACATCACTGAATTCAATGATGAACTGCCTTTAACTGAAAATTGAGTGTTTACCATTGTAATTTTGCATTAATGACACACTATTTTCCTAATTAGAGCTGTACAGTTGCTTTGACACAATCTGTATTGTTAAAAGCGCTATATAAATAAAGGTGACTTGACTTGACTTTTATGGCAGTCACTATTTGACCACAAAAAATTTGTGGACGATTTGAAAAAGCTAAATGGTCATAAAAAAAAATAGTCACACTTGTGTTATTTGCTGTCAAAAATGACCGCCATTAGAAATGAATGGGAAATATGCAAAAATACGAAAATACAAATAACGTTTTGTGTGTACAATATACAAATCATTGACGATGCAGAAAAAAGTGCACAGTAATGAAGGGGTGACACTCTAAAATATCAAGAGTGCAAAACAGACACACTCCACAGACACACATATATGAACTAGTGTGATTATAATACAAAGCATGTTCTTGCAAATATGTGAAATAAAATCAATAATTCAGCTACAATGTAGTAAAAACACAGACACCAAGGAAGGGGTGACACACACACTCAAGCACACACACACACACTATTATACACACACAAATGAACTGGTTCTCCCACCGGATGGAACTAATCTGCTTTCAAAAATTGGATTTTAAAAGCATTGTCTCCATTTTAACATGAAATACTGCCATAATTGAAAAGTAACAGAAAAATATTAGAATTTTTTTTATTACCGTATTTTCAATGGGTAAAATGTATCATTATTATTGCAGAAATATTAAATAGTACCATGAAATTCTTTCAAAATACAAAAGAAAAAAGAAAAAATATTATTGAACAAAAATATATTACATTGATTTCACTGAAAATAAAAAAAGTTACATTTCAGGTGTCCGGTCACTTTTGTAACTGTGAAAAACACAATTGTGATTCCCAAATGAACAATACTAGAGGGTTAAAAGAACGTTTTTTTTTTTTTTTAAATCGAGCCTGAGGTTTGAAAGGTTCGTTTAAATCGATTGTAGGTTATTACAATTTTAAAATATTATATTATTTATTATCCATTATAGAAATCAACAAAACATAGCACCATGCTGTTTTTAGACAAGGAAGGTACAGTGAAAAATAAATTTGCTTCTTTTGGTAACATCTAAATGAATAATTTTCATTCAAGTCAGAAATATAACATGAACCCGACAACATCAGCATCAGCCAATGAAAGTCATTCATGAGAGTCATTGGAGGTAGAAAGAGCATTTAACATTTAACACCCTTTACACTTTTCACTAGTTTACAACCATAATACTCTTTGGATATCTACCTTGGGTAGTATCATGTCTTTTGGACATTTTGGAAAGTGCAGGATTGCGTGATTTTGTTAGGTGTCAGTAGAGACTTCATTCTTTACTGCTGCACATCTGCATCTGCTCACCGGCTGTTGGTGGGCGGTTTCATCGCCCTTCACTGAACTTTCTCATGCCGCACCCCCACATGATGTGTCACATCAAAATACAACATTGCAGCTTTGTTTCACTTCACTTTTACTGCGGAACTTACATCCAGTGAATGTGTTTGCTTTCACTTAGATAATTCCTCTTTATCCTCTATAATCTCCGTCGAATATGAATATTTATCCATTTAAATCTGCCGTGCATCCTAAACCAATCCCGTGCTGTATCTTTCACCTATGTCAAGACTTTTTTCTTTATATATTTTTTGGATTTCTCCTGCGTAAGTAACAGATTTTGTTTATTATCTTTTTGAAATACAGTGGTCCCAAAAGTTTTTGAAAACTTATTCCACACTTGAAATTGTATGAATGACATTAATATATTGTTCATTAGTGGATCACCAAAACTACAACTGTGGTTACTCTGCTTGAGGTTTCTGTATGGGTAGCCAGTGTATGAATAGCATACTCCGAACACTTTATAGAACTGCACTTTATTGTAGTTATTTTAAACACAGCAATGTATTATTTTATGAATGTATTTTTTAAAGAATTGATCTCTATTTCCCACTAAACAGCCATCAATCTTTTTTTACCACAAATCACATTCAGTGGAGCATGTTGTCACACTATATTCAAGTTGTCACAATGGAACTTTTTATATATATATATATATATATATATATATATATAC